>NW_026110596.1:0-7500 GCF_024679095.1 Eriocheir sinensis | reverse complement strand
AAATCAGATTGTTATTACCAAACAAAATCATGATTTTTTTTTATTTGATTTTTTATGAAAAGTATTACATCAGTTAAATAGTGTGCTCCAAAGATGGTAAAGAAACACAACCTATTCATGTGAAAAGATTCATTTATTCTCTTAAAGGTATATATACATAAACAACAAGAAGAATCCTACATTATTATAAATTTATAAGTAGGCTTTGACAATTGATATGAATTAATCCTTGAACTCACTATTTAAAGTTTTGAACTCGATATAAAGTTATTGTACTTGCAAAGTCCTGCTCTTGCCTTTCCTCCAACACTGAGGGAATTTTAAAAGATAGGTTAGTAAGCTTTCATCTGCCAGCTGATCAGCTGCAGGAAAAACCCTTTTTCAGGTTAACCAAACTTTGAATCTCACTTTGTATGTCTCTGGTGTTAAAGCAAAAAGCAATGTTAAACAGGACTTAACAAGACATACATGGTACGGATGCCACTGAGCTGGTAATCTCACAGCAACCAACTGCCGAGGCATAATTGACTGTGACTGACCAACTGGTGGAAAATGCTATGTACTGAGTTTAGTGAGTTCTCTTGTGCTAATGTTGCCAACTGTTTCAGATATCAATATTCAACAGAAAGGACATATTTTTATGAAATTAATGTGTGGGAATATTGAAATTCCATATAGCTTTTTGGGGGTGGCTTCTGTGGTGCAGTGGTTGGCACTGCCTCAGCATAGGGGCCTGGCTGTATGTGGCAGAGTTATGAGGGGGGAGAGAGAGAGAGAGAGAGGGAGTGGGTAGAGGAAGAAAGTATGTAAAACAAATATGAGAGAGAGAGTATCAATTAAATTCATCTTAATTATACGCTGGTGCCCTGATAGAGAGAGATTTCATAATATATTATCCCATGCTGTCTTTCCCGGTACAAGACTTTGAGAGGACACATTTTCCAGCAGGTTAGGAAGCAGTGCTGGAGGTGCCATAACACAGGGCACTCCTCACCTCAACAACAGTCTCTTCACTGACAAGTAATTCTTCACCAACAAGCTTTTCTCAGCAGCTTTCTGGAGAAATAGGTAAGCTTTCTACTCCACTTCCTGCCCTGCCTTCATTACTCCTGCCAGAAGCCCCCAAAGGGTGAACTCTGTTATATATTGAGCTGCAAAATGTTCAGCAGCTCACTTAGTAAACTCATTGTGGTTGTAAATGTTCAGTACATCCCTTGCTTAGAGGGAAAGGCCTTAACCCAGTGGTTGTAGCAGTGATCATAAGTGTTTCTTAATGGTCCTCAAGCGAGAAAAATGAGAAAAAAATCACCCCTCACACAAAACCATTTCATAATACATATCAAAGCATTTCAGATCAGTTTACACATCATCTATTTTGGGGGGGGTTTAAATCATGTGGCACAAATTTGGCCTGTTGTTGCCAAGCACGGTAAAGCCACAAATTTGGCCTCACATGTTGCCAGGACGGTAAAGCCAATAAATTTGGCCTGTCACGTTGCCAGCGACGGTAAAGCTTTCAATAAATTTGTCCCATTGTTGCTACACGGTAAAGCCACAATTGTTCCATTGTTGCTACACGGTAAAGCTTCAGATAAAATTTGGCCTGTCATTGCTACTGGTAAGAAACATGATCCCTGCAGGGTTAGCATAGATGCATGATATATGTTTCAGCCAAAGTGCTTACTATTACATAATTGGATACATATTATGCATGCAAAATTGGTTTTGCTTTATAATATAGTTAGATTAATTTGATTTATTTATTCAGCCCTTGACAGAGAGGAAAGTAATATTTCTTATTGTACAAGGGACTTCAATGCAGACATGTTACAACCTGATTTCAGTATAAGTTGAACCAGGAATGTCACCTCCCAATCCTGGCATCAAAGTTCCTTAAGCCCCTAACTCCACTTGCACCGGCAGTGCTAATGCAGGAGTCAAGTCATCATTATACAGTAAATATTGGTGTGAAAAAGACTCCTAATATTGGCTGCACCATGTGTGGAAATACATATTAAAAAGGAAGTTTAGCCAGCAGGGAGGGAGGAGGAGGCTCACTACATGGTTTGGTCTCCAAAAGCTAATAGGCTATATTTTCACCTGCAAGGGTAGATATATATTTCTTCTACTTTCATTTTGCCTTATTTTACAGCCTTTGACAGAGAGTAGAGTAACACACACAAACTGATCACAAATGCTTTGATATATATAATATGAAATGGTTTGTGAGGGGTGATTTTTCTCTCATTTTTTCTGCTGAGGGACCATTAAGGAAACATGATCCCCGCTACCACACTGGTTAAGTTAAAGTTTTCTAACGAAAGAATTGCTGAAGCATTACATTTGTAAGTCACTGACACAACAAAACACGTCCTCACACTCACCACCATCACTTTGTTGATGCGTCGCGGATGCGATATTGGTAGTGTAGGTTAGATACACGGGAGCTAAGGTTTCAGAGGAGCTGCCCTGCAGGTTCACGCCGGCCTCTTGCAGACTCCTATGTTCTTATGTCACTGACGAGGTGGAAGGATGCTTAAAATGCCATAGTAGGGCTTCAAATGCAGTGTGTGTGTATTCCAGAGAAACGTTCCACCTGTCAGTGCTGGCTAGCTTCAGACTGAGGAGAAAGACAGCGTTCTGCCATGTAGCAGGGCACGATAACAGAAACCTTATTCCGATAACCGATAACTGATAATGAAAAACCTGGCTTCAACACCCTGGCGCCAGATCTCGAGATCGCTATATCACGCCTAAATTTCAAATGTCGCTATTGAATATAATAAGCTTTCAGCCATAAACTCAGCATGCACCATCATTTTATATATGAAACATGCAGAATTTAAATGGTGCATATAAAGAAACCTACCATGGCCAGTCAAACAACACCCCGCACTGTAATCCTAGGATCGCCACGCGCGCTAAATTTCAAATGTCGCTATTGAATCATAACAAAGCTTTCAGCCTTTAAACTCAACATAATCACCATGTATTATATATGAAAACATGCAGAATTGGCGATGGTACATAAAGGAAACCCTAATGCCACGGCTGGCCAAAACAGCGCCTCTCGCTGTGTCCCAGATCGCCGCGCCGCTTAAATTTAAAATGTCGCTATTGAATATAACAAAGCTTCAGCCATAAACTCCACATATAATCATCATGTATTATATATGAAAAGATGCAGAATTACATGGTGCAGCATAAAGAAACTCACTACGGTTGGCCAAAACAGCGCCTCTGTTGCAAGTCCGAGATCTCTCGCCGCTTAAATTCTTAAAATGTCGCTTATTGGAATATAACAAGCTTTCAGCCATAACCTCAACATAATCATCATGTATTATATATGAAAACATGCAGAATTAAAATGGTGCACATAGTTAAACCACTACGGTCGGGCCAAACAGCGCCCGCGGTCGTATTCGAGATCGCCAATGCTACACCAAATTTCAAATGTCGCTATTGAATATAACAAGCTTTCAGCCATAAACTCAGCATAATCATCATGTATTATATAAGTATGAAAACATGCATGAATTAATGGTAACACATAAAGAACTCACGCTTCACGGCCAGCCAAAACAACACCCCGCACCGTATCTCAGATCGCCATTCGCGCTACAACTTCAAATGTCGCTATTGAATATAACAAGGTTTGTACCACAAACTCAACAGTAATCATCATGTATTATATGTGAAACATGAATTACAAGGTGCACATAAAGAAATTCACTACGGTTGGGTTAAAATAGTGCCCTGCGCTGTATCCGAGATCGCCACGCTCTCTCTCAAGTTTCAAATGTAGCTAGCTGAATATAACAAGCCTTCAAAACATAAACTCAGCATAATCACTCATTTTTATATATGAAAACATGCAGAATTCAAATGGTGCACATAAAGAAACTCACTTCACGCCAGGCTAAAACAACACTCCTCGTGACCGTGATCCGAGGATCGCCGCAAAAGCTAAATTTCAAATGTCGCTATTGAATATAACAAGCTTTCAGCCATAAACTCAACATAATCATCATGTATTATATATGAAAAACATGCAGAATTACACAGGCACATAAAGAAACTACTCACGGCTGGCCATAAAACAGCGCCTCTGTTGTAAACCGAGATCGCCACAGCGCTAAATTTCAAAATGTCGCTATTGAATATAACAAGCCAGCCATAAAATTACCATAATCCATCATGTATTATATATGAAAACATGCAGAATTAAATGGTGCAATATAAAGAAATCCTTACTACGGCTAGGCCAAAAACAACACTCCGCAATCAGTATCCGGTGAGATCGTCAAGGCAGCCAAATTTCAAATGTCGCATATTGAATATAACAAGCTTTTCAGCCATAAACTCAACATAATCATCATGTATTATATATGAAAACATGCAGAATTACATGGTGCACATAAAGAAACTCACTACGGTTGGGCCAAAACAGAAGCGCCCCTGTTGTGTCCGAGATTGCCGCCGCTTAAATTTCAAATGTCGCTATTGAATATAACAAGCTTTCAGCCATAAACTCAACATAATCATCATGTATTATATATGAAACATGCAGAATTAAATGGTGCACATAAAGAAATCCTCACTACGGCCAGGCTAAAATAAACATTCCTCGCACCGTGATCCCAGGATCGTTGCCATGTGTGCCAAATTTCAAATGTCGCTATTGAATATAACAAGCCAGCCATAAACTCAACATACTCATCATGGTATTATATAGGTGAAAACATGCAGAATTACATGGTGCACATAAAGAAACTCAATACAGCCGGGCCAAAACAGCCCCTCTGCTGTGTCCGGAGATTGCCGCGCTAAATTTCAAAATGTCGCTATTGAACATAACAAGCTTTTCAGCCATAAACTCAACATAATCATCATGTATTATATATGAAAACATGCAGAATTAAATGGTGCACATAAAGAAATCTCACTACGGCCAGGTTAAAACAACACCTCGCACCGTATCCGAGATCGCCACAGCAGCTAAATTTCAAATGTCGCTATTGAATATAACAAGCTTTCAGCTTTTATAAACTCAACATAATCACTGCGTATTATGGCCATATGAAAACATGCAGAATTACATGGTGCACATAAAGAAACTCCACTACGGTTGAAGCCAAACAGCGCCTTCTGTTGTGTCCGAGATCGTCATGCTGCTAAATTTCAAATGTCGCTATTGAATATAACAACCTTTCAGCCATATATAAACTCAACATATAATCATCATGTATTATATATGTGTGTAGAGTGTGGCAGTCTCTTTCACTCCCCTTTTCCTCTTGGGAGAAGTGAAAGCGCAATATTTTCCATGATTACCTCGTCAGAGGCGGGTGATGCAAGAATGAGGAAGACGAACAGGAACGCGGTCCGTGTTTACATTCAAGAGAAAAAAAAGAATATCACCTGCGCGGATGATAAACGTAACCTTTATTTTATAAATACTACCTTATTATGCCCATATTTCTGAAGTATATCATCATATAACATTGATAAAGTAGTATTACTATATTCAATCACTGAAGTGTCGCAATTCTGCAATTTAAAAATACATCTTTTGCCAGGACAAATTTTCAAACTGGATCAGCTGCTGAGTGTGAAGTTGAACTTATTTTTCATTTAAGCTCAGCTATAAGTTAAACTTGAGATTCAGTGGAACTTTTAAGTTAAAGATTAAGATTAATTGTAAATTTGGGCCCTGGAACTCGCAGGGAGGGTTTAGCACCATGCAGTTACGCTAGTCCTCCTGCAAGTATTTAGCAACCAAAGGGTTAATTTACAGTCCTTGATAGAGAGACTATAGAATATCTTATCCAGTGCTGTCTTTCCCAATACAAGACTTTGACAGTGGACACATATTTGCAGGGGGCTTTGTGGTAGCAGTGGTTAGCACACTGGGTCACAACCGAGAGAGCCTGGTTCGATTCCCAGGCGGAGTGTGGAAAATTTGGGCGGCTTTTCCGATACCTACATAGCCCCTGTCCACCCAGCAGTGTACCAGGTATTAATCAGGGGTTGTGTCCTGTCTCCTGGGGTCTGTTCCCTTCTATAATTCCTTCCCTCCTGTCTCTCTCTCCGGCATATGACCACAGATGTGTGCTGCCCACAAAACCAAACTTTCCAAACTTAATTTGTGGGTTGTGTCATAACCTTGAAATAGTCATAGGTGGAGGTCATCATAGCTGAGGATCCCCTGTACAGTGCCTTGAATATGTAGCTTTCTGGATAATAGCAAAATTTGTCACTAAAGAAATAATCGCCTAAGCAGGTTGGCAATGATTAAATCAAATTGATTTAATCAGATGATTGAATCTTTTGATTTTTTACTTAAAAAAATCATGATTGTTATTACCAAACAAAATCATGATTTTTTTTTTTTTTTTTTTTTTATTTTTTTAGTAAAATTATTCCATGGGTTAAATGGTGTGCTCCCAATATGGTAAAGGGAAACAACGTATTACTTTGCAATGATTCATTTATTCTCTTCATATACCACAAAACAACAAGCAAGAATCCTACATTATTATAAATTTATAAGTAGGCTTTGACAATTGATATGAATTAATCCTTGAACTCACTATTTAAAGTTTTGAACTCTCGATATAAAGTTATTGTACTTGCTAAAGTCCTGCTCTTGCCTTTCCTCCAACACTGAGGGAATTTTAAAAAGATAGGTTAGTAAGCTTTTGGTCTGCCAGCTGATCAGCTGCAGAAAACCCTTTTCAGGTTAACCCTTTGAATCTCACTTTGTATGTCTCTGGTAAAGCAAAAGCAACATAGGATTCTAACAAGCATACACGTAGATGCCACTGAGCTGGTAATCTCACAAAAGCAAACTGTTGAGGCACTGACTGTGACTGACCAACTGGTGGAAAATACATGTACTGAGTTTAGTGAGTTCTCTTGTGCTAATGTTGCCAACTGTTTCAGATATCAATATTCAACAGAAAGGACATATTTTATGAAATTAATGGAATATTGAGTTCCATATAGTTTTTTTGGGGGGGTGGCTTCGTGGTGCAGTGGTTGGCACTGCCTCAAAGTATAGGCCTGGCTGTATGTATAGAGTTATGAGGGGGAGAGAGAGAGAGAGAGAGGGAGGTAGAGGAAGAAAAGTATGTAAAAAAACAAATATGAGAGAGAATCAATTAATTATCTTAATTATACAGCCCTTGATAGAGAGAGAGATTTCATAATATATTATCCCATGTCGTCTTTCCCGGTACAAGACTTTGAGAGTGGACACATATTTGCAGGTTGGTGTAGCCGTGCTGGAGGTTCCATAACACAGGGCACCTCACCTCAACAATAGTCTCTTCACTGACAAGTAATTCTTCACCAACAAGCTTTTCAGCAGCTTGGAGAAATAGGTAAGCTTTCTACTCACTTCCTGCCCTGCCTTCATTACCCCCGCCAGAAGCCCCAAAGGGTGAACCCGTTATATTGAGCTGTAAAATGTTCAGCAGCTCACTTAGTAACCCAGTG
>NW_026110595.1:660342-748964 GCF_024679095.1 Eriocheir sinensis | reverse complement strand
TTCCTCATTCAGGTAATCTCCCATTTCTTAAGACTGATGTTGCTACTAATTACGCCAGGTGAGCTTCCCTTACCCCCCTGCCCATCCTTACCTGCTTGCCCCCCCATCCCTTCCCTTCCCCCTTCCATACCTTTCCCACCTTCCCTTCCCTTCCTTTCCCTTCCTTTCCTTTCACTTTCCTCCTTCCCTTCCCTTTCTCTTTCTTTCCCTTCCCCTCCCCTCCACCTTTCCAGCCTTACCTGCCCCCACTCCTCCCCTTCCCCATACTGACTTATTTGTGCCACCCTTCCTCCTGTCTTCCCCTTCCCTTCTCCCGACTTTTCACGCTTTGTGCACATTTACTTTTTTTTTCTACTTGGAAGCACAAACTATTTTTTTTTTTACATTATACTCCTTTTATTCACTTTTTTTTTACCTGCCCGGCCTCGGTTACCTGAGGAGTACAATACAGGCAGACTTTGTGCTCCAGTTATTTTTTCCTCACCTCCAAGGTCAACATTTTTTTTTCCAACTTTTTTACTTTTTTTTCTTGTCCGTAACGTTCGCACAGTTCCGTAGTTTCTTTCCTCCTCCGTGCAGCGCTGCGGACCGGTGTTTTCCTCGTGTGTGACTCGTGCTGTTCTGTTTGGTTCGCCTTAACTTGTTCCGTTAATAACTTTCCGTGCGTGTGTCTTACATTTAGACTTTACTTGAACATGGTCTGGAAGGGACGAGTTTATGTGCGTTCTCGTGTTTTTCTTTTATGTGTGTGTGTGTGTGTGTGTGTGTGTGTGTGTGTGTGTGTGTGTGTGTTCATGTAACGGTATCATGTGTTTTCGGTTTGCATCTTTGTTGTATATTCGTGGGCGTGTGCTTTTAATTAGAATTTTGTTTATTTTTGTTTGCTAAGAGTATATATTGATTGTCTTGTTTGTGTGTATTTGTGTTTCTTTATGACTTTTGGTGTGTCTTCGCCTCCCTGTGTGTTTTTTTTCTTAACCAGGAACCAAAACCTCCACAAATATGCAAGATTTTATCGTGGATACTTTATCGTCATGTCAAATAATTACAAAAGTATAAAATTGAGGTAGGTGTGTGTTGGCGAGATAACTTTAAATATTCAGAAAGTTCTACACCAAAGATTGCATTTTTTTTCTTTTACAGGAGAAAGGTGGGTTGTGTGTGCCGCCAAGTCGCCGCGTCATGTACGTAAGTGTTGAGGTGTGTGTGTGTGTGTGTGTGTGTGTGTGTGTGTGTGTGTGTGTGTAATTCACCTCTTGGTCTGCTGCGGGTCTCTCTCGAGACAGACAGCCGTTCCCCTACGGAAGAGCACAGAGCTCGTAGTACCAATCTTGTGTGTGTGTGTGTGTGTGTGTGTGTGTGTGTGTAATTCACCTCTTGGCTGCTGCGGGTCTCTCTCGAGACAGCCAGCCGTTCCCCTACGGAAGAGCACAGAGCTCGTTGTACCAATCTTGTGTGTGTGTGTGTGTGTGTGTGTGTGTGTGTGTGTGTGTGTGTGTGTGTGTGTGTGTGTGTGTGTGTTTAAAGGTTGATGGCATGACACAATCAGCAACCACGTCAAAAGGAATATCTGGGAAACTAAACTAAACAATCGGTAAAGAAAACGAAACTTTAGCAACATTTCCCCGCTGTTTCACGCACCGTCACAATGCATCCATCAGCTCCACCTCTTCCTCCACTGCCACCCAAACAACACACGCGTCTCTTTCTCCACCTACTCCATCACTTCCTTCTTTTCTTTCACTTCCACCGCCACTCAACCACAACCTCCATCTCTTCCACCACCTCCCCTACCACATCACTTCCACCTAGCCACCATATTCTTCTCTCCCTCCACCTCCTCCACTACTTCCATTTATTCCTCCACTTTACCCACCACCCAATCACCACCTATTTTCATTCTTCCACTTTCTCCATCATCACCACCCCCATCTCTTAAAATTCCCTCTCCTCCACCCTTTCGCCATGTGGTCACCCAGCAGAGAGACGGGTGACAGTGTATCAGATGGGTGGGAAGGTGGATGACTTGGGTGTGTGTGAAGCGGGTGACGGGAGAATGGGTGGGGAATGTAAGTGAGTCGGAGGTGGATGACTAGTTAGTGGGTGAGGGGGTTAGGTTTGTGAGAATGTGTGGATGGGTGAGGTGAATGGGAAAATGAATTAATGGGTGAGAAAGTAGGGAGACATGGAAGGCTGGGAGGAAGGGGGTGAAGGGACAGGGGAAGGGGAGCAGTGATCGTGGGAGGTGCTCGTTTTCATTGTTGTTGATAAATGACGTGTGGATGCAGTTTCTTTGGGCCCGTGCTGAGAGAGAGAGAGAGAGAGAGAGAGAGAGAGAGAGAGAGAGAGAGAGAGAGAGAGAGAATTATGTATCACTCCATCACAAAAGACATAAAGAGTACTATCCAAGACACCTTTTTCTTTCTTCTGTTTACTCACGAGAGAAATAAAACAGAATTAAAAAAAAAAACGGAATAAGGAGGTAGATGTGTTTCGAAGGGGTGACTCTAGTGGACTCCGGGGCACACTTTACGTCGTCTGCTTCACCGCTACACTATCTATATCCATTATCATATTCCCCTCCTCTTAACTTACGAGAAGCGTGTGAGAAAATTAAATTGCCTGATGCCCCACAGGTCCCTGTTGAAGTGTGTTGTTACTTCTGAAGGAGGCGGTGGGAAGTGGAGGAGGAGGAGGAGGAAGCTGTGTAGGAGGGTGATAAGGTGTGTGTGGTTATTATTCTATTGTTATAATGATAAGCTACCAAAGCTTCCCTCCAGGGTGCAGATACAACAAGTTGAACCACACAAAATACCAAAAGGTACTGGAGAAAAGCAAAGGCAACGGATAGTTAAGAAACTGGCCAGTCAGAGATAAAAAGAAGGAAAAATAAAATTACTGTTTTAAAAAGAGATTCACACGAGACTTAAATGTAGAAATGTTTGCAGAAAGGTCAATCTCACTGGGTAACTGATTCCATAGATTTGTCAACGACGGAAGAAAACATCGTGCGAATTGTGTCGTATAAAAATTCGTAGGATTAAAAGCAAGATCGTTTTGACTAAGAGCAAACCTCGTGACCCGGGCAGGTGTAAAAGGATCAGGCAAAGCATTGTGTAAGGGATGCCGATTATTCTTAAAAACTTTAAATAACACACACACCAACTTGACGCCGATGATCAAGATCAAGAACAAGTGCCGGAGAAATAAGTTTATTTGAATTGATTGCTCTGTCAAGTAACTTTAAATGGCAACTGGCAGCAGACATCCAAACAGGAGCACAATATTCAAAGTGGGGCAAAATGAATACATAAAATGATTTGATTACAGTTGAGTCACAAGCAAATGTTTTGAAGCACTTACGAAGTAAGCCTGTCTTCTGTGCAATAGTGGAAGACATGGAACGTTAGTGCTTCTCAAATGTCAGTTTATAATCAAGAGTGACTCCCAACTAGAAATATCCTTAATCTGTTCACCAAAAATATGCAAACAAGGATGAGGTGGATTCAAGGTACGGGATCTGCTGATGGTAATGGGATGGTTACTGGTTGGGCACTGGTGGTTAGGGATAAGTGGAATATGGAAGAAAAAGAGAACGAGGAAAAAAAAGACGAAACGGTAGTAATAGAATTTGGGATTTTGGTAAGAGGGGGAAAAGGAGGAGGAGGAAGTGTGAGATCAGCGAAAGAGATTACAAGAAATTCAACTGGGAACAAGCAAATCTGAAGGAGAAAATGGAGGAGGAGGAAGATGAGCGAACTTAGAAGCGGGAGAAACAAGCAGAGAAGGAGATAGACACCATGCAAAGCGGAAGGAGTGGAGGAGGAGGAGGAGGAGGAGAAGGATGTATAGATGGAGGAGGAGGAGAAGGATGTATAGATGGAGGAGGAGGAGGAGGAGGAGGAGGAGGAGGAGGAGGAGGAGGAGGAGAAGGATGTATAGATGGAGGAGGAGGAGGAGGAGGAGGAGGAGGAGGAAACATGGAAACATGGAAACATGGACGAACAGGTAGCAGAAAGCCTGTTGGCTCATTGCGAGGCTGCCTGCTTTCAGTGATTTAATCAATCCGTCACCCTGCCTGGTCAAACTCTTTCGCCTCTGCCTGTCAACATCTACCTTTCCTTCCTACTGGAAGTATGCCTTCATACAGCCTGTGCCTAAGAAGGGTGACCGTTCCAATCCCTCAAACTACCGTCCTATAGCTTTACTTTCTTGTCTATCTAAAGCTTTTGAATCAATCCTTAACCGGAAGATTCAAAAGCACCTTTCCACTTCTGACCTTCTATCTGATCGCCAGTATGGGTTCCGCAAGGGGCGTTCTACTGGTGATCTCCTTGCCTTCCTAACTGACCCTTGGTTATCCTCTCTTAGCCGTTTCGGTGAAACCTTTGCTATTGCGCTGGACATATCAAAAGCTTTTGATAGGGTCTGGCACAAATCTTTGCTTTCCAAACTACCCTCCTACGGTTTCTATCCTTCTCTCTGTACCTTTATCTCTAGTTTCCTTTCTGACCGATCTATTTCTGCTGTGATAGACGGTCACTGTTCTTCCCCTAAACCTATTAACAGTGGTGTCCCACAGGGTTCTGTCCTATCTCCCACTCTCTTTCTGTTGTTCATTGATGATCTTCTTTCCAAAACGAACTGTCCTATCCATTCCTACGCCGATGATTCCACTCTGCATTACTCAACTTCTTTCAATAGAAGACCCACCCTACAGGAATTTAACGACTCAAGACTGGAGGCAACAGAACGCTTAGCCTCAGACATTACTATTATTTCCGATTGGGGCAAGAGGAACCTGGTGTCCTTCAACGCCTCAAAAACACAGTTACTCCACCTATCCACTCGACACAATCTTCCAAACAACTATCCCCTATTCTTTGACAACACTCAGCTATCACCTTCCTCAACACTAAACATCCTCGGTCTATCCTTAACTCAAAATCTCAACCTCGAAACTTCATATCTCATCTCTTACTAAATCAGCTTCCTCAAGGCTGGGCGTTCTGTACCGTCTCCGCCAGTTCTTCTTCCCCGCACAGCTGCTATCCATTTACAGGAGCCTTGTCCGCCTTTTTATGGAGTATGCATCTCACACAGCTCTCCTTTACAGAGTGGAGTCTAAGTCTCTTCGTTTCATCAGCTCTCCTCCTCATACTGATAGTCTTCTACCTCTCAAATTCCGCCGCCATGTTGCCTCTCTTTCTATCTTCTATCGTTATTTTCACGCTGACTGCTCTTCTGAACTTGCTAACTGCATGCCTCCCCCCTCCCTGCCCCGCTGCACACGACTTTCTACTCATGCTCATCCCTATACTGTCCAAACCCCTTATGCAAGAGTCAACCAGCATCTTCACTCTTTCATCCCTCATGCTGGTAAACTCTGGAACTATCTTCCTTCATCTGTATTTCCTCCTGCCTACGACTTGAACTCTTTCAAGAGGAGGGTTTCAGGATACCTCTCCTCCCGAAATTGACCTCTCTTTTTTTGGACACCCCTTTGACCTCTATTCAGGAGCACTTAGTAGCGGGCTTTTTTATATTTTTCTTTGCGCCCTTGAACTGTTTCCTTAATTAAAAAAAATTCAAAACCATAATTCGTCCTCTTCAGTTCGTTCTTCCTTCCTTCCTAATCCTTACCACCTACCTTCCTTCCTTCCTTCCTCCCCCATACCACCCACCTTCCTTCCTTCCCTTTCTCTTTCTTTTTCCCTTCTTCGGTTCAGTCCAATCCTGGCGTATAGATGAAAGGAAGAAAAATAAGAAAGCATGGGTGAATGGAAGGGATAATTGAGTAAGAAAAAAAATTAGGGAAGGAAAAGAAGATCAAGAAAAATAATAGGAGGAAAGAAGAAATAAGTTCAGGTCGTGCGTGTGTGGGCGTGACAAGGGCGTGGGGTGCCAGGCTGTTGTGCTGCTCCCCCTCGGCGCTGGTCAGCGGCGTGGTGAGGCCTGACAGCCAGACGTGAAGCTCTTAAGGGAAAGGTTTTCCCCGCTACCTCGTCTCAAATTGTGACCTCGATCTGTCTTACTTCATGTCCGTGTTTTGTTTTTCTTTATTTTCTTTTTGCTACATTTTTCTTTGTTTTTTGTCCGTTTTTCGTTTTCTATTTCCTTAATTTTCTACTTTTTTTTTGTTTCGTCTGTCCTGCTTCATTTTTTCTATTTATTTCATCGTCAGTTTAATCCCCCTCCTTCCCTCTCCGCTCCCCCTTCCTCCCATTCGTCTGACAGCCTCCCCGGAAGGTCCATCAGGTAAAGCCGCCTCCCCACGCTGCCTTGATCTCCACATTTGTTCTCCACACTGTTAGCGGATTTAGTCTCCTTGCTGGTCTCCACTCATCTCCCAGGGTCTTAATACCTCCACTCTACATGTACTTGTAAGCAGCGTCCTTGTATCCTCCACCTCTCAAGGTCCACTAATTTACTATCTTATAATGTTCCTTAATTTTAGCTTATCTTTACAGCGTCTTTGTATTCTCCACCTCACAACTCCCCTAACTATCCATCTCTTACCTTGCCTTACCTTACCTTACATTACCTTACCTTTTCTTACCCTATTTTACCTTCCTTACCTATTTCCACTCGTCATTCTTCACTAACCTTTTTTTCTCGCATCCTCCTCCTCCACCTGCCTGTCCTCACCCACCTCTGCCTCCCTCTTCTTGCTTCCTCCCGTCTTTTTCCTCCTCCTGCTATCTCCACTACTCACTTTTATTTTATCTGTCTTCTGTTTACTTTCCTTACTTTTTTCCTTCATCGGTTTTCTTCTACCATTATCCTTCTACCACACTCAATTCTTCCCTTGCTACCACCTTCAACCATCCAGCCTCCTCCTCCTCCTCCTCCTCCTCCATCAATATCCACCAAACAGAACTTCATCCCTCCACCATTTACACCACTATGTTACTGATTACGTACCTGTCTTTCAGAATCTTAGTCCAACCAGTACCCTTCTGCTAGTCTCCTATTACCCTCATCATCATCATCATCCTCTTATTCCGTCCCCCCCGGGGTCAGGGTGCACACTGTTACTGCGGAATAATCCACATGACCCAAATTATTATCGGACTCACTCTGTCTAATTAAACACCTGCACCTCGAGACGGATGGAGTGGCGTTAATAGGACAATAGGAATGTGGTAATTAGTGTGTGTGTGTGTGTGTGTGTGTGTGTGTGTGTGTGTGTGTGCTGCTGCCACGACCCACCAGTTGATTTGTACGTACAATGAAAGTGTATGTTGTGTTAATTCGAGAGAGAGAGAGAGAGAGAGAGAGAGAGAGAGAGAGAGAGAGAGAGAGAGAGAGAGGGTGGAAGGGGAGAGAGCTGTGCCGCTGCAGTCAATACAACGTTTAATTAATGTTATATATAATGTAAACACACACACACACACACACACACACACACACACACACACACACACACACACACACACACACACACACACACACACACAGACACACCAACACACACACACACACACACACACACACACACACACACACACACACACACACACACACACACACACACACACACACACACACACACACACTAATTACCACATTCCTGTTGTCCTATTAACGCCACTCCATCCGTCTCGAGGTGCAGGTGTTTAATTAGACAGGTGTACAGGCTCGAGTACGAACAGATAAAGCCCCTGTCACACTGATTTTACGACCTAACAACGACAATCGGCGACCTGCGATTCGTGGGAGGTCGCACATGGTCGCGCTTGCGAGCGTCATGTGTCTCCGTCCGCCGTATGACCGATAAGGTCGGCTGCAGGTTTTTGGTGCTGCACCAAAGTGTGACTGACGCACCGAACAGCAGATAATTTACATGATAAAATCTACAGCCTATCACGGTTCTGCAGCATCCTTTGAAAACAGTTGAAATGACATGTAAAAAAAAGTTGAGTCAGTTTAAGCTGGTACAAGAGAAAGAGCTGGCAATGGGCACCTCTAGAGGAAGTGAGTCGACAGAGGAAAGAGACCGAAGGAAAGCTGCAAAAAAGATGAACTATTTAAACAGACACAAGCTAGAACGAAACATGCAGCGGTTTCATTAGATATACATGACAGTTACGAGAAAGGAGTAGAAATATCAAACGGGTGAATGTATAGGAAGACAGCGTGAAAGAGAGCGGGAGAGTAACCGTAAGGATATATAGATATAATGACAAATAAATATAATGTGAGATAAGTAGAGGTATTTTTAATAGGATTAAAAGAAGAAAAAGGTCAGTAGATATTGACTGAAGAAAATACTTACCTATACACACAGCTGAAAGATAAACGATTATGAACATGACGTAGAATCACTTGCATCGTTTGTGGCTTTAAAAAAATAAAGGAAGGAAAAAAGCTGTCACTAATTAAAGGAAGGATAAAAGTAAGAGTAAAAGTAAAAGCTAAAAAAAAGTAATATTAAAGCAAAAAGTAAAACAATAAAAATTGAAATAAGTTAAAAAAAATTGGAAGAGACTTTGTTACTGTAGATAGAAAAGAAAAAGTAAAAAAGTGATAAAGGAAGAAAAAACCCTCACTATAAAAATCAAAGAAAGAGAAGCTAACCAGCCAGCGGTGGCCTTTGTCCCGCGATGCTGCAGCCCAAGAAAGGAATTTGTGTTGCTTAATTGAATTAGTGGCCGACCCTGCTACCCCTCCTGCTCCTCCTCTTCCTCTACCTCCTCCTCCTCCTCCTGCTCTTTTTTTCTTTCTTTTCTTCCCTCACTACCACCCTCCACATCCCTCTTGTTCTTCTCTGCTCTTACATCCCCTTCACTCCACCTCACCTCCCCTTCCACCACGCTCTCTATCACTCTTCTCGCTTTTTCCTCTCACTAACCGTCTCCACCTCCCTTCCTCTGTTCGCTTTCCCTCCACTTTACCACCCTTCCTCCCACGTCCTCTTCCCCCATTCCTCCTCCTTCTCCTATCGCTGTCTCCTCACACCTTCCTGCCCCTCCCCTCCAACCAGTGATGTCCACCCCCCACATCCCCCTATTACCAGTCTCCAACCATTTCCACTCACAACACCCCTCCTACGCCCTCTTCCCTCTCCCCCCATAACGGACCTCCTGACAGCCTCGTTAGATCAAGGTTGAGTTATCGGTGTATTTTTACCTCTGAGTTTTCTGTTTTGTTTGTTTATTTATTTTCGTTTTTTGTTAAGTATGACTGATATTTTTTTTTCTATGACTTGGCTTATGTGTTATTTCCTCTCTGTTTTGTTCTTGTGCTCTGTGACTGTCTTGTTTGTTTGTTGCCTAATTCAGTTTTTTGCAAGATAGATTGTCGCTTCTTCTTCTTGGTGAAGTTGTTTATGTTGTTATTTCGTGTGCAGCATTTCTCACACTTACAGGTCTGTTAATAATCACTCATCAATTTTCATCATATTTACTTAAATTTGGGAAGAACAGGTTGTCCCTAATTTTCCAAACATTTATTACACAGTTAGCACACAGAGTCGATCTTGAATGGTTTCGAACAAAGTTACGGTAAATAAAACATATTGTTCGCAATATCCTGTTTTATGTAAAGGAAATAATACGTATTTGTAATGTAAAGAAAACGGAACTGATAGTAAAGAATGTAAAGATAAGATTATTGGGAACATAACACAAGTAATCCACGAGTCCTGTAGGGCCATGCAAGGCCACAACAAAAAAATCAGGCACAGGCATTGTGATATAACACAAACAACTCTTACAATGACATATCAGTTGACTGTGTAGGACCTGAGTGTTGCCGAGCACGGGTGTGGTGCTGTCCACGTTCACGAATCCTCCAACATTGTGATGTAACACAAACAACTCTTACAATGACATATCAGTTGACTGTGTAGGACCTGAGTGTTGCCGAGCACGGGTGTGGTGCTGTCCACGTTAACGAATCCTCCAACATTGTGATGTAACACAAACAACTCTTACAATGACATATCAGCTGACTGTGTAGGACTTGAGTGTTGCCGAGCACGAGTGTGGTGCTGTCCACGTTAACGAATCCTTCAACATTGTGATATAACACAAACAACTCTTACAATGACATATCAGCTGACTGTGTAGGACTTGAGTGTTGCCGAGCACGGGTGTGGTGCTGTCCACGTTCACGAATCCTCCAACATTGTGATGTAACACAAACAACTCTTACAATGACATAACAGTTGACTGTGTAGGACTTGAGTGTTGCCGAGCACGAGTGTGGTGCTGTCCACGTTAACGAATCCTCCAACATTGTGATGTAACACAAACAACTCTTACAATGACATAACAGTTGACTGTGTAGGACTTGAGTGTTGCCGAGCACGAGTGTGGTGCTGTTCACGTTCACGAATCCTCCAACATTGTGATGTAACACAAACATATCAGCTGACGGTGTAGGGCTTGAGTGTTGCCGAGCACGGGTGTGGTTCTGTACTCATTCACGAATCCTCCAACATTGAACTTTTTTTCTTCATCTCGTTTGATTCACATTCCGTTAATTGTGGTCCGCGGTCTTTCCGGGCCTGCCTTGACGTGCTCAGCTTTCCTTGGCGGCGCCGTGATCCGAGTCGTCTGTGTCCTGACCTTTGCCCTTGGCCTTGGCCGTGCTGGTAAGTGGCTTTCGCTGCGGACATAACTCCTTCCTCAGCTCGACCACGTCCCCGGTGCCCCGTGACGGTGCCGCGGCTCTCGGCGTCCCCTTCTTTGGGTGATCCACCCGCACGTCGCGGCGGCCCTCCACCGCGGCGGTGTTTTGTACATTTCAGGCGCAACAAGATAACTTGTCCGCATCAGTGTCTCTACAGCAAGTTTTCCAGCATGAGACGTTTTCTGGTGGGTCAGCAGCCACCAACTCCATATATATATATATATATATATATATATATATATATATATATATATATATATATATATATATATATATATATATATATATATATATATATATATATATATATATATTTCAGCAAGGGAGTCAGTTCAAGGGCATAAAAATAGGAAACAATAATGAAAAAAAAAGCCCGCTATTCACTGCTCCTAAAAAAAGTTAGAGGAGTGGCCGAAAGATGGGTCAATTTCGGGAGGAGAGGTGTCCTGATACCCTCCTCTTGAAAGAGCTCAAATCATAAGCAGGAAGAAATACAGATGAAGGAAGATTGTTCCAGAGTTTACCAGCGTGAGGGATGAAAGAGTGAAGATGCTGGTTAACTCCTGCGTAAGGGATTTGGACAGTAAAGGGATGAGCTTGAGTAGAAAATCGTGTGTGGCGAGGCCCCGGGAGGGGGGAGGCATGCAGTTAAGGCGCTGGTACACTAGCACATTTTCCGTCAATATTTTTCATCAACTTCCTCAAAACTGACAACTTCTTTTTAAGGCGCTGCTACGCTAGCTCATTTTCCGTCAATATTTTTCATCAACTTCCGTCTGCACCTCGTTTGCACTGCTTCCGTCACATGTAAACAAAACACCATGGCCCCGACACACAGACAAGCTATCGCCGCTATCAGCGTGATTAGGTGTTTAATGAAGCTGAGACGAGCCAAACAAGCCAGAAGACGAGAGTGATGGGAGAGTGGTAGGCACGTCGCGAACAAGAAAGTGTTTACTATCGACTCTTGAGGGAGCTGAGATTTGAGGACCACAAGGCAATGAGGAACTGGATCAGGCTCGACAAGGACCAGTGCAACAAACTTTTGGAGCCCTTATTCATATATAAATCATCTCTGTGGTTCCAGAGACACTATGGTTTCTTAGGCTCTCAATAAGCAATTCTTCTGAGAGTCTTGTCCACTGAGGGTGAGCCATTATTTATTGCAAGGTCTTCAAAGCGAGAGAAACACACGGAGTGTATCACATGTAAACAAGTTCTCGTCACACTAGACACTGTAGGCTTTTATGACACTATATTACAGAATGTAACTACATGTGTAATTGCTTTATTGAATATTTTAACCTATATTAAACAGTTGAATTCTTGCTTCTCATGAAAAACAGTGGTTTAATTTTAATATTTCCTCATCATCCACTATGGATTCTGATTTCATTAAAAAAAGTTGTTGACAACTTTCCATTTGAAGACACAAAGGAACACAAAGAACCACAAAGGAAGAACAAACAACAGCAGACCTGCTGGTCCTTACGAGGTTGTTTGTGACAAGCTACACTAACTATCTAATCAAAGGTAGAAGATGAAGGGCAGCAAAGGCGAAGGCCCCTCCCCACCATCCCATCCCTCCAGCCAAAGCTGGCAGGAAAGGAAAAAGAACCATGCAGCATGGAAAAACTGCATGGAAACTATGTAGGAAAGAGGAAAGAACTACCATTACTGCTACCACTAACCGGGCGATAAAAGCGGACAAGGACACCAGTATTCGAAAGAACTTAACGTATTACGACAATGAGTAATATCTTAGTTGCTGGTTGGATTCAAAACACTTGTCTAATCTATTCTTGAAGGCCGTAACTGTTGTACTATCAACGACATCACAAGGTAGAGAGTTCCAAACGTTAAGAACTCGATTGAAGAAGAAGTGTTTAGCTTCGTGCGACGAGAATCTTTTACCACTTATCTTCAAATTGTGATTTCTTCTTGTTCTATTTGACCGATCAATTGTAAAGTAATCTTCCGCATTAATATCACTGAATCCTTTAAACATTCTAAACACTTTTATTAAATCGCCTCGCATTCTTCATTTTGATAGGCTGAATAAATTTACTTCTTTAAGCCTTTGTTCATATGACAAATTTCTCAACCTAGGAATCATCTTTGTTACTCTTCGTTGGACCCGTTCCAACTTTTCTGTCTTTTCTGTAGTAGGGAGACCAAAACTGTACACAGTACTCTAGACGGAGTCGAACCAACGAATTATACAGTTTTAATATTACTTTTTCGGATTTATAATTAAAGACTCGTCCGATGAAGCCAACCAATTTGTTTGCAGTTTTAACTACCTCTGAACAATGCTGACCGGGCTTTAAATCGCTTGATATAGTGATTCCAAGATCCTTTTCTTTACTTACTGCAGAAAGTTGTTGGCCATTCATTACGTACCGAACGCGATTGTTATTTTTTCCGATGTGAAACACTTTACATTTGTCAACGTTAAATTTCATTTGCCATTGATTGGCCCAACGTGCAAGTCGATCTAGATCTGATTGTAAAGCTTCTTCGTCGAGTGTCGCAGTTACTTTACTAGCAATTTTTGTGTCATCAGCAAATTTTGATACTTTGCAAGTGAGCCCATCATCGATATCATTAACATAAATTAAGAAGAGCATGGGGCCAAGCACTCATCCTTGAGGTACGCCGCTTTTGACATCGAGCCGGTTAGATGTAACACCGTTTAGAACTACTCTCTGTTTCCGCTCAGAGAGCCAGTCAGCAAGCCAATTGTGAATGTTACACGAGATACCGTGCGCCAATAGTTTGCTGAACAATCGTTGGTGGGGGACCTTATCAAATGCCTTTTGAAAATCCAGATATATGATATCTACTGATCTGCTTTCATCGAACACCTCAAAAATATAGTGAAAAAAATCAAGTAAGTTAGTTAAACACGAACGTTTACTACGGAAGCCATGTTGCGAATTTTTTATTATGTTATTTTCTTCGAAGAATTTCACCATATTGTCGCGAATGATAGTCTCCATTAACTTACAAACAATCGATGTCAGGCTAATTGGTCGATAGTTTCCTGGATGAGACTTGTCCCCCTTTTTGAAAATTGGTGTGACATTTGCAAGTTTCCAATCCGACGAAACTTTTCCAGCTGTTAAAGATTTATTGAATATGATGGAGAGCGGTTGACAGATTTGATGTTTGATTTCTTTTAAGACCCTAGGGGTAATTTTGTCTGGACCAGGAGCTTTGCTTACTTTAATCTTATCACTTGTGCGTAAAATGTCACTTTCTACGATGAGCACGCCACTTAACATCTTTTCGGCCCTTCTAACCTCCGGCGGTTGAGGTGATAAACAATCTTCGTCGGTAAATACGGATGCGAAAAAGTTATTTAGGATTGTAGCCATTTAATTTTCATCGTTCGTGTGGTTACCATTTTCATTTGCAAGCGGTCCGATACCACAAGTGAGTGACTTTTTATTATTTACATAGCTAAAAAATTCTTTAGGATTAGATTTACTTGTTTCCGCTATATATTCTTCAAGATTTTTCTTGCTTCGTTTTATTAATTTCTTGGTTTCGCGGCGAATTCTGTCCAACTCTAGTTTGTCAGCCTCGCTCTGAGTTGATATGTATCTACTGTATACGCATTTTTTAAGAGATAGGCTATTTTGAATTTCGTTATTCCACCATTTGGGTTTCTTCTTAGAAGCTGAACGTCTGTTACGATAGGGTACGCATATGCTTATGGCATTGTTCAATATTGTGGTGAAGGCCCCCAAGATTTATCAATATCTGTTTCCGCCGTGATTTCAGTCCAGTCAGAATTATTTAGAATTTAATGGAGTCTTACGAAATTCGCTCTCTGATAATCAGGCACCTTTTCTTTACTAGGAGTTACTTTTTTATTTATTTTTAATTTCAATGAAGACCGTGTCTACATTGGTTATAATATCTGTTTTCACGGATACTGGATGGAGAGAGTTGTGGATATAAAAGATAACGCCTCCACCCTGTCTGTTCTCTTTTTCATGACTAAAGATGGTATAACCCGGTAATCTATATTCCGCAATGAAATCTCTATTTGAAGTGTCTATCCAAGATTCTGTGACTCCGATGATGTGATAATGATTTGTAGCTGCGAGGACTTCTAAGTCTTCAAATTTGTTACGTAGGCTACGAGCGTTTACATAGCAAGCTTTAATGTGATTCGAGTCGGGAGTTTTGCGGGTTGAGTGCTCCCTTACGGTGGAGCTACTGGTGTTCTCGCCTCCGCGTTTTTTGGCTTTCGAAGAGCCACTTGGTCACAGAGCAGCCTCCCGAAACGGGCTGCTCCAACAGGGTTTAAGTGAATGCCATCAGCAAGGAACAAGTCTGAATCGTAGTAAAAATTGTTCCACAAGTTAGCGAACTGGACGTTTTCTTGTGAGCAAAGGGACTGAAGTCTGTTGTTTGTGCTGAAGGCCTTATTGTAAAAGCTAGATTCGACACCGACCCTCGGGAGGATTCCTGAGATTATGATGTTACTGGCATCCGTTCTACGTTTATACTGCTTGATCATGCGGCGGTATTTCTCAAGCAGTTCCTCAGAACGGGTTGTCTTTACGTCATTCGTCCCCGCATGAATGGCAAAGAGGGTGTTTCGGTCGGCATTTCTCGTGACATCATCGCACGCTCCGGTGATGTCGTCCAGTCTGGCACATGGATAGCAGTAACGTTTTCTGCGGCCGTTTGATGAACGACCACAGAACTCAACCAGCTGGCCACGCACCATGGAGTCCCCAACTAGGCGAGTCTCGAACTCATCCTCCATGGTTATGTTCGTCTGACTCAAGACGTCGGATTAGGAAGACGGAACATGCAAACAACGACGGAAATCGTAGACATCGACGGAAAATGTGCTAGTGTAACAGCGCCTTTAGCAAGTTTAGAAGAGCAGTCAGCGTGAAAATTTCGATAGAAGATAGAAAGAGGCAAATTGGCGGCGGAATTTAAGAGGTAGAAGACTATCAATAAGAGGAGGAGAGCTGATGAAACGAAGAGCCTTAGTAAACTATCTTGACCAAGTAAATTATTCATACAGTACATCATAAAATAGGGATGTGCTATAGAATGATAACCTGATGTGTTAGCAAAAAATGGATGCCATATTTAACATCAGCACCTCAAAATTACCTAAAAAAAGCAACCACAAATCCTGAGTCAGCAAAAAGTGTGTTGACCACTGATATAATCAATAAAGGACAGCATCTCTCTCTCTCTCTCTCTCTCTCTCTCTCTCTCTCTCTCTCTCTCTCTCTCTCTCTCTCTCTCTCTCACACACACACACACACACATCATCACTATCAACCTGTAACATTCCCTGCAGAAGTCCTAGGCAGCTCTCCATACCTCTCTGGGCACTTCGCAGTTTCCATTCCAAAAGCCGTGAAAGTCTATCCTCTGTGTCTCAGGCCCATAGGTCGTGACAAGAACAACACACTGCTGATTATGTTTTGCTTCAAGCACATTGGTAGAGAGCCTCTCGATATATTATATTGTTTTAAAACTCCAGCCTTATGTGTATATTGATTTCCTGTTCGAATAAAGGGAGTCATCGCGAGTGACCCAAGGCTGTCCTAAAGACCATCACAAATGAACTCCGGGAGGCAGCATGAGCCGAGCAAGTCATCCTTTGCCAGTGTTTTTTTTGTGTTTAAATCCTTTTCTGGATGTTCTGTGATGGTTTGGATGAGCCTCCCCCCCCATGACGATGTTGGTGTTGAGGCATAAAGGTGAATGATGTCCTTTTCTTATAATATTTATTTTATTTTATTTTATATAATTATATTGTTGTTATTTATTTATTTATTGAACTTAATTTACTTTAATCAATTTTTTCTTTTGCTTGGTGTTTTCTTTTTCTTTTCATTATTTTCTGCTTTTATCTAATTTTCTTGGTGTTCTTTTAATATCATCCTTTTTTGATGTTCCTTGGTCTGGATGAGCCTCTTTCACCCCAGAAAAGACTCACCCATGATTTTGGATGTTAGTCAGGGCCGAAAGGTGGATGATTTGTCTATATATTTCTTTTTATCGATGTGATTCCATATTGTCATTGTTATGGTGTTCTTTATCTATATTTTCCTTCTTTTATTCTTTTTCTAAATTTCACCTTTACTCTGGTGTTGTTTTTGTTCTGTCCTCTTTCCTTGGTGTTCTCTCGTATCGCCTTTTCTTGGTGCTGTGTGCGGGTACTCCTGAGTCTCCTTCACCCCAGAAAAGACCCACTCGTACCAACACACAACACCACACGCCTTAATGCTAGAGTTGTTTGCCTTTTTGCCTGTGATTTTTTTGTTCATTATTGTAGTTGATGAGATGACACGGTAGTTTCCTTTTATCGATGTTGTGGTTCTGTATTATCATTTTTTGGTGGTATTTTTGTATATCTTCCTTCTTCTTTCATTCTCTTTCTTTGTGATTACTTTTCTGGTATTGTTTCTGTTTTATCCTCTTTTTCTTGTTGTTCTCTTCAATCGCCTTTTCTTGGTGCTGTGTGCGGGTACTCCTGAGTCTCCTTCACCCCAGAAAAGACTCACTCGTCCCAGCATACAACACCAAACGCCTTCTTCTTGTATTCTTTTCTATATCATTCTTACTCCTGGTGTTGTTTCTGTTCTATCCTCATTTCTTGTTGTTCTCTTCTATCGCCTTTTCTTGGTGCTGTGTGCTGGTACGGTAAGTCTCTTTCACCCCAGAAAAGACCCACCATACCAACACACAACACCACACGCCTTAATGCTAGATTTTTTGGCTTTTGTCGTTTTGTGATTTTTTTGTTCATTTTTTAGTTGATGAGATGACACGATAGTTTCCTTTTATCGATGTTGTGGTTCTGTATTATCGTTTTGGTGGTCTTTTTCTATATCTTCCTTCTTCTTTTATTCTCTTTCTGTATGCTTACTTTTCCGGTATTGTTTCTATTTTATCCTCTTTCTTTGTGTTCTCTTGTATCGCCTTTTCTTGGTGCTGTGTGCTGGTACGGGCAAGTCTCCTTCACCCCAGAAAAGACTAACTCATACCAACACACAACACCACACGCCTTCATGCTAGATTTTTGTCTTCTCTGATTTTTTCTGTTGTTTTTGTAGAGATGGCACGATTGCCTTCAGTTATTTCCTTCTACAACGTATAATGAACGTGTCATTACCTCTGTCGTCTGGTTATTGAGATGGTCAGAACTGTTTTGCTGGCCCCGCCCCCCGCCCCTGGACCCTCGGGATCTCCAGCACCGCCATGAACGCCCCGGGGGAGCCGAGGCGCTCTGCCGGGACTCCTGGGCCCTGCGACGCTCGCCAGGAAGACCTTGGGCCCCTGACGCTCCCCAGCCCCGCCGAGGCGAGGAGGGTTGGAGCAAGACCTGCCTCTTAAAACCACCAGACGGGAATATTAAGTTAATCGAAAATACCGTGAAGGCGCCGATCACGGAGTTTGTCGGATCCGGGATGGCAGAACGAAGGGCCGAAGGAGCGTGACAGATCATCCTGAGAAGTGACCTTGGAATGGTTTCCGGGGCAGAATCCGTTTGTCTCTTTCCTTCTTGCTTCCCTTTTTGCTTGTTTTGCATTCTCTCTCTCTCTCTCTCTCTCTCTCTCTCTCTCTCTCTCTCTCTCTCTCTCTCTCTCTCTCTCTCTCTCTCTCTCTCTCATTCCGTTATTCCTTTTATTTTTTCCATCAGTTCTGTTCTTGCCAGCTTTCTTTTTATTTATTATTCCATACTCTTTACCATTCACTCTTTCAGTCATCTTTTTTTGATCCGTCCCAGATTGTTCTTCCTTCCTTCATTCACTTCCTCCTTTCGTCCTTCATTTTAATCCTTTCCAACTTTGTTCCTTCACTCTTCCTTCTTTCATTTTTCTTCTTTCTTTAGTCTCTTCTTCCTATCACTTCACTCATATTCCACTTTTCATGATATTGACCACTTACACCTTCCTTCCTTCCTTCCTTCCTTCCTTCCTTCCTTCCTTCCTTCCTTTTCCTTTTCCCTTTCTATCTCTCTACCCTTCCTCGGCTCATTTCCATCCCGACGTGTAGGTGAAAGGAAGAAAAAAACGAAATAAGACGGAGAGCATGAATGAATTGAAGGGGTAGTAGAGTAAGAAAAAAGATAAGGGAGGGACAAGATGATCAAGAATAGAATAGGAGGAAATGAAGGAGGAACGAAGAAGGAAGTTGAGTGTGTGTGTGTGGGCGTGACAAGGGCGTGGGGAGCCAGGCTGTTTTGCTGCTCCCCCTCGGCGCTGGTCAGTGGCGTGGCGGGGCCTGACAGACAGACGTGAAGCTCTTAAGGGAAAGGTTTTGCCCACTGCTTCTTCGTCTCAAATCGTGACCTCGACTTGCCTTACCTCTGGTCTTCGTGTTCTGTTTCTTTGTCTTCTTTTCTCGTCTTTTCCTTTGGTTCTTTCGTGTTCTGGTTCTTGGTTTTCTTTGTATTTTCAACTTCGTTTTTCGTTTTCTTTATCTTTTTAATTTTGTTTTTCGTGCTTCGTTTTTCTCCACTTTTTTTCTTTCTTCTTCGTCGTCAGTTCATTTTTTTTTCTTAATTTTCTGCCACCTTTTCTCCTCCTGCTCCTTATCTTCCTCCTCCTCCTCCTCCTCCTCCTCTTCCTCCTCTTTTTTATCTCCTTGTTCCTGTTTTCTTTTCTGCCTCCTCAACCTCCTCGTCCTCTTTTCTTTTCCATCCTCTCATCCTTCTCTTCATCCATATCAACTCCCTCCTCCTCCTCCTCCTCCTCCTCACCCCCCTGTGTTATAACGTGCTCGTGGGTCGTGTCTAATACCCTGATAGGCGATCAAACCCCTTATCTCAACCCCATTAGGTGGTATCGCTGCCCCATGAGTCACCCTGAGTAGCTCCCACTTCCCCTCCCCCTTCCCCTTCACCTTCCCCCCTTCCCCCTTCCCCTCCCCCTTCCCCTCCCCCCTTCCCCCATCCCCCCATTCGCCTGACAGCCTCCCCGGAAGGTCCATCAGGTAAAGCCGCCTGCCCACGCTGCCTTGATCTCCACATTTGTTCTCCACACTGTTAGCGGATTTTGTCTCCTTGCCGGTCTCCATTTACCTCCCGTGCCCTAAATATCTCCCCTCCACTTGTAAGCAGCGGCCTTGTATCTCTACCTCACAACCTCCACTAACTATCCATATCTTACCTTGCCTTACCTTACCTATTCTCAACAGTGTCTTTGTACTCTCCACCCCACAACCTCCACTAACTATCCATATCTTACCTTGCCTTACCTTACCTATTCTCAACAGTGTCTTTGTACTCTCCACCCCACAACCTCCACTAACTATTCATTTCTTACCTTGCCTTACCTTACCTTATCTTAACAGTGTCTTTGTACTCTCCACCCCACAACCTCCACTAACTATCCATCTCTTACCTTGCCTTACCTTACCTATTTTTAACAGTGTTTTTGTAATCTTCACCCCACAACCTCCACCTTGCCTAAAATTACCTTACCTTACCTCTCCTTATCTTACCTTACGTATCTTTCTTACCTGTCTCCACTGGCCTCCATTTGACATCCTTATCCTAAGGCGACTTTACACATGGCAATTCGTGGCTGGCAATACGGGCGCGACGTGCTGCCGGCAGCATTTTGGGTCTGGGTCTGGGTCTGGGAGCTCTTCTCGTGGCAAGTTCTCTGCAGCTGAGCGTGTCCGTCTTGTATTGCCGACTGGCGGCTGGGTAAACAACATGTCGATGTCGGCGACAATAAAACAAGGAATGACAGATGCAGATACTATATTAGGCTAATGGACCAAACTCATTGTGGTTTTAAGATATGGTAGTAGCCTTTTGGGGTGTCTGGGATGAATTCATGCCCTTGCATTTACTAGTTAATTGAAGGTGGAATACATTGAATCTCAATCTCAATCACCAGAAACCTATAACAGACAATGTCTCACGGCACAAATGGACCGTATTGGCTATCCGGCGGCGACTCGGAGACAAGTACTGTTTTGACTTAACTCGACTCCTCTTTTCTATTTCGGGAAAAATACTACTGGCTGTCGTTTGGAGCCAAATGTCCTGAACGGCCCAAACAGCCAAAACAGCTTGGGAGGTTTCGTATTTTTTCGCCCAGGGCTTTATTTTTCTCCAGCAGCTTAAGAATGATTTAACTTGCTGTTAAATAATGTTAGTTTAAGTTTCTGTAGCTATTATGACTTCTGGTCTTAAGATAAGTGTTTACAGACGCCCTCTCGCTGGAGAGGGCGTCTTGTAAATCACTTATCTTAAAACCAAAGTCAAAATAGCTACAGGTACTTAAACTAACAATTATTTAACATCAACTTAAATCATTCTTAAGCTGCTGGAGAGCAAAATAAAACTATGGGCGAAAAAAATACGAAACCTCCCAAGCTGTGTTTTGGCTGTTTGGGCCGCTCAGGAGACTGCGGCCCACGGCACATTGGCCCCTCAGTGGTCACACACACCACACACAGACGCAAACCTTAAAGCCTTACCAGCAAAGGGTAAATACATTTTTTCTACCATTTGGCCCCAAACGACAGCCAGTATTATTTTTTTTCCGAAATAGAAAAGAGGAACCGAGTTAAGTCAAAACAGTTCTTGTCTCCGAGTCGCCGCCGGATAGCCAATACGGTCCATTGGGGACCTGGCACCCAAATGCCCACACCATAATTAACCGCCAACCTAATCGTATGAGGCATTCTAGATTACTTGATGATTGGAGTGAATTATCATTGTTGGGGCAAAGTTAAATGATTTTTCTCTTTGAAATAGTTATTTTTGAATCTAAAATACGTCCTGATGCTCCCGGCGGCTCCTCCCACGTGTGAAGGTACTTGCTCCCGAGAGCACCCAGCCGGTCTAGCCGCTAGATCGTCGCGGCTGTATTGCCGGCCAGGTATTGCCACGTGTAAAGCCGCCTTTACCTTACCTTATCTCTCTGACTTATCTCCATTCTCCAATGGCGTCCACTTGGTACCTTTCATTGGTCTTTTTTTTTCTCCTTCCCATCCTCCTCCTCCTCCCACACTTGAGTGGAATTCCTCCAGGAATTCCACTCGCCATATTTCTATTACTTCCCTCGTCTTCACTACTTCCACTTCTTTTTCTTCATCAGTTTCCTTCAACTAATATCCTTTTTCCACACTTCCTTCCTCCATCTGCTACCACTACAACCAGTCAGTCTCCTCCTCCTCCTCCGCCAATACCGTCCAATCACACCTTCATCCCTCCTCAGTTAACCTCAATATGCCACCAACCTCTTACCTGCTAATCTCTATGAACCTCAACCCTTCCAATTTCCCTGTGCTAATCTCTATTACCTCCTCCTCCTCCTCCTTCTCCAACCCCCCCCCCCCCCCACATACACACACAGGTCAGGATACACACACTTCCTGCGAAATAATCAAGACCCAAATTATGATCGGACTCAGCCATTTAACGTGTGTGTGTTTGTGTGTGTGTGTGTGTGTGTGTGTGTGTGTGTGTGTATTGCTACCACGACCTACCAGTTGATTTGCACAATGAAAATGTATGTTGCGTGAGAGAGAGAGAGAGAGAGAGAGAGAGAGAGAGAGAGAGAGAGAGAGAGAGAGAGAGAGAGAGAGAATAGAAACGTAAACACTAAACACACACACACACACACACACACACACACACACACACACACACACACACACACACTATTGCCCAATTAACGCCACTCCATCCGTCTCTTGAGGTGCAGGTGTGTGTTTGATGAGACAGACAGGTGTAGAGGCAGGAAGACGGGCAGATAAGATGGACAATAAATAGACGAGCAATTAGACGGACAGGTACACACGCACGAACACGAACAAGATCGACGAGAAGGGGCAAAGGAAGAAGAAAAGGAAGAGGTTATACGGTAAATAGATGAGTAATTTTGATAATAAAGGTTGGTGAGAAGGGAAGATATGGCACACAAACAATGTATGACTAACGTAAAACATGTTGAGATGGAATATAAGAAAATCAGAAACTCGTGCTAGAAGAAATATTGAATTAATATATAGGGTTAAACACTCGCATAGGTATATAAGTATCTATATGGAGCTTCGGCGAAATAAGCTTTAGGGTAGGCGGTGGCTGAACTGGTAGCGTACTGGGCCCACATTCACCGCGTGATGGACGACGCGGGTTCGAATCCCCACGCTACCACCTCGGATTTTTCAGTCACCGCCGAGTGAATTAAAACTACCCACATGCTGTCCTGAAGACCACCCATCAACCCGGACTCTAGAGGAAGCCGTCCAAGCGAATCAAGAACGAGTTCCGGGGGGCAGCATGAGTCAATGCAAGATGGCGCCACTATAAACACTCACCTGCGCCAGGCCAGGCCCCACCTGGAAGAAGCCTTGGGCCGACCATCAGGCCCCGCCGGGAAGATGCCTACCGGCGCAATAGGCAGCAACGTAAAAAAAAAAAAAAGCAGAATTGAATAGCGTGTATTCCAAAGAAACGCATGGCCTGCTATATTGGGCGTTATTTATTTATTCTAGTTTTTAAAGGATCATATCAAGAATAGGCCGAGGGAGCAGGACACCTCTTGTAGCACCCGCTGCTGAGGGCGCCGAGGCGCGGGTGGAAGTAATGGTGGGAAAAACGATGTGCAGGTGAATTTATAGAAAGTTAGATAGAATGAGGAACTAATGGGGCAGGGAGAAAGGAAGAAGGAAAAGGTCAGTAAATCAAGACTAATAAAGATGCGTATATACACAGCTTGAAAGATAAATTCTGAAGAATATAACGTTAGGTCACTTGAATCATTTATGGCTGTAAAAAAGAAAAAAAGTAAGGAAAGGACTTTTTACTAGAAAAAAAGTAAGTAAAAAGTTAAAGTAAAAAAGTAAACCTGGAGTAAAAACTAAGGAAGTTAAATTGAAAAAAAAAATGTAAGACTTTATTGCTGTAAATATTGAAGAAAAAAGTAAAAAAAAAAGAGAAGAAAAGAAGAAACACAATAAAAAGAAAAGTAAAAAAATGAGAAAGGCAAGAAAATTGTCACTAAGAATAAAAGAAAAAGTAAATAAAGAAAGGTAGAAAATGTCACTAACAAGAAAATAAAAGAAAAAAAGGCCAACCAGCCCGAGGTGGCTCTTGTCCCTCGATCCTGCAGCAAAGGAAGGAATTTGTGTTGCTTTATTGAATTAGTGGCTGACGCTCTCCTCCTCCCCCTCGTGCCCATTCCCCCAATAACACCCACGAACACTCTCTCTCCCCATCCTCTTCCTTCTACCCAAGCAACTTTTTCCTTTCTCTTCCTTCCCACTTTCCTCTCGAAATTGTCTCCCAAATTTGATCACCTTTGTTGACTTTCTTCAACCACAGATTGCTCCTATCTTGTTCCCATTCGCGTATCTTCCTCCTCCTCCTCCTCCTCCTCAGTGTCAAAAAAAATAATGCTGACACTGTTCAGCTCGTTAGTTCGCCCACATCTTGAGTATTGCGTTCAGTTTTGGTCTCCCTATTACAGAAAAGATAATAGATAAACTCTAGAGGGTGCAGCGTTGAGCTATTAAAATGATACCTAGACTGCGAAATAAACCGTAGGAAGACAGACTTAAAGAAATTATTCAGCTTATCAAAGCGTAGGCTAAAGCCCCGTTCACACTGTGCCGACTCTGGGCCACGACAACCAGTGACTTCTGCATTTGACAAGTCGGCTCCCACGCTCCAAATTTTTTTTGGCGTCTTGGTGTCGGCTATCATGATTGCCGACTGTCTGGGACATTCGGCCAATTAATTGGCAGAATGTCTGCGACATGCTGCCAACTAGTCTTAAGACGAGTCTCAACGATCATTTTTTTTTAAATGGTGCCATGTCCACGACAAACACGAATCTGCCGACCGATTGGCCGACAGTCGCCGACGGTCTTGACCGACAGTCTTCCAGATTGTCTGTCAACTGGTTGGCCGACTAGCTGGCCGACAGTTGCCAAGGAGTTGGCCGACGGTCTTCCTGACGGTCTTCGCGACTGTCTTGGCGGCAGCCTTGCCCTTCCTTAAAATACGGAATCGCTCTGTATTCGAGAATGAAATGTATCGTTCCGTTTTGAACCAATGCGGAGCGGTATTTGTTCCGTACGGTATTTTGTTATCTGAATGGTCATGCAGATAAAATTCAGTATCTTAAAATTGTAGTGAGCGCATTTTTCGGTAAATCTCAAAACCAGCCCGTAAAATTTGTCAAAGGTTCGTCCTAAAATACGTGTAAAATACGCGACGTAACGTCCCTCCCCCCTCCCTCTTACTTCCACCAGCAGCGTGCTGCGGCTGTCACTCATTGCATGCTCGAGAAATTTTAGGGATGCCACCCGTTCCTTTAAATATGGATCCATTCCGTATTGGAGAGTGAGATGTTGCATTCCACATTTTTCTGACCTCAGGGTGGCAACCATAGTTGTGTCATTCAACACAAGAGAGATCGACGCAAAAGGAATGCTAGTGTACTGTGCGGCTCCCAAGTTTGTGTCAGCGAAACGTAACTATGCCTAGAAGTTGTTATTGTGCTTTTGATTGCAAAATAAAAATATAAATTTCTTGATGGCGGAAGTGTTAGCCAATATTCCTGAGCCGACAGTCGTCACGAACGTCCTTCATTAAGCGAAGACTGTCGTCACGACAGTCCCTCATCATTCTTAAGAAGTCGGCAGAGACGACTGTGCCGACAGGAAACGGTAAAAAAATTGAAAAATGGCCCCGACAGTCGTCACGACCGTCTCAAGACAAGCTAAGACTATTGACGAGAGTCTTGATGACTGCCCTCGACCTCCCTCAGACCTCAACCGGAAGTGACGGTTGGTCCAGACTCTTGCCAACTCTTGTCGTGAAAGTTTAGCATGGAATACTTTTTTGCGCTAACCCTCACGACTCCAGACTCCCGTCACGACGTCGGCGCAGCATTCGGCAACAGTCTCAAGACCTCTTTCAAGACATGTCCGACCCTTTCACATCAATACCCAAGACCTCGTGTACCCTAGAGTAGTGGGTTGTCGTGGCCCAGAGTCGGCTCAATGTGAACGGGGCTTAAGAGGTGACCTTATCGAAGTGTTTAAAATGTTCAAGGGATTCGATAACGTTAACGTTCATTATTATTTTACAGTCTTTCAATCAAATGTAACAAGAAACAATGGATACAAAATAACGAGGAAGCGTTTTAACTGAAAACACTTCTTCTTTAACCGTGTCATCACTGTATGGAATGGTCTGCCTCAAAACGTTGTCGAAAACGAAACTATTTGCACGTTCAAAAACCGACTTGACAAATATTTAGAAGCTAACCCGAACATCCGCTATTTTGCTCCGGTCTAACAGAAGGTAGTGTTAGCTTAGTTGTCGTGTATGATCTCCCTTCTATCCATGTAAAATTCCATTGTAGTTTTTCTGTACTCATGGTATTCTTCCTTTTCATGCCAGCCACGGCTGGAGGGACTGGTGGGAGGGGAGGAGCCTTCACCTTTGCTGTCCTGTGTCTCTGACTCGTAGATTAGAGTAGATGGTAGCTACAACAAACAGTCTAGGTAGGACCAAGAGGTCTGTTGCTGTTTGCTTTTCCTTTGTACTCCCTTGTACTTCTTTTCCTCCTCCTCCTCCTCCTGCTCTTTTTTTCTCCTCTTCTCCCCTCGCCACCACACTCCATATCCCTCTTGTTCTTGCTTCCCCGTCTTTTCCCACCCTCACTCCACCGTACTTCCCCTTTCTCCACGTCTCTGTCACACTCCTCCTCCCTTTCTCCCCTCGTCACCCATCCCCACTTACCTCCATCTCTTGTCTTTCCTTATCCCACCTTACAAAACAAGCAACAAGGAAGGGCAAGGATAAATATGAGCTCCTTTTTTCTCTTCTCTTCTCACCTGTTTTCTCCTCTTTTTTTTCACCTTTTCTCTCCTCTCTTCTCGCTTTGTCTCCTTCATCCAACCAACACACAGGAAAAGTAGGAATAAGAAAGGAACGGGTGAAGTCAGTCTTCTCTCCTCTCTTCTCACCTTCCTGTCGCCTCTTCATCCCCTCACCTCCTCACCTTCTTCCCCTTCCTCACCCAAGAACAGGAATCATTAGGTGAACTCCAGCTCTTACACACGAAAACCAAAACACGAACAAATAGGTGAACTCAGCGCCCCCTTCCCCTCCTCCTTCTCACCTTCTTGTCCCCGAGCTGCCTGACGCCGCAGGTGAGGTTGGCCGGGATGCCCACAGGTGTGGTGACCTCGACGGACGTGGGCAGGAAGTAAGGACAGGTGGGACACAGCTGATCCGCCGCCAGGGTTCTGTGGGCGGCACCTGCGGAAGGAGAGGGGGGGGAGGGGGTTAGTTTGGTGGAGGAGTCAAGGTGGGGGGAGGAGGAAGGGGTAGAGAGGAAAAGGGGAGAGGGTTTGTTTGGTGGTGGAGGCAGCGGTGTGAGGGGGGGCGAGGAGGGGAAGGAAGAGGAAGGGGTAGAGGGGGAATTGGGGAAGGGGGATAGTTTGATGTAGAAGGCAGAGGTAGTGTGGGGAAGGAGGAGGGCAAGGAGGGAAGGATAGGGATTGGGGTAGAAAAAGGGGCTGGGTGCCTCTGTGAGGGGGCAAGACAGTTTGGAGGCGGAAGTTTGTGAGGGGAAGAGTGGAGGGAGGGCTGGGTGGTGGAGAGAGTGTAAGGGAAGCAAAGGAATAGAGGAATATAGTTGCAAGGCTAGAGAAAGAGATAGATAAATAAATAGAGAAAGAAAAATTCATGCGCGCGCGCGCGCGCGCACACACACACACACACACACACACACACACACACACACACACACACACACACACACACACAAACTAACGGACAATGTTATTTGAGAGGGGGGATTACGAATGGAACGGAGAAGGAAAGAAAAGGAAATAAAGGAGAGGAACGAGAGAAAAAGATGAAGAAGAGAAGAAAGATTAAAATAAAAAAAAACTAAACGAATGTAAGGAAAGAGAGAATATATAAAGGGATAAACGCCTACGATCAGACACAGACTCAGACAGACAGACAGACAGACAGACAGACAGCAACGAAAAGACAGGAAGACCGTCAAAAAAGAGAGACAAACACAGACACTGATAGATAGACAAACATAAACAGACCGGGAAGACAATCAGACAGACAGAGAGACAGACCAGCAATCATGACCAGCCGCCTCTCCTCCACCTGTCCGGCGCTCACCTGCAGCCACTAATTAACGAGCTGGCATCCAGGTAACGCGACTCACCTGAGCTTCATGTTTATTACTGCCGCAACAAACCGCATCTCATTTAATCATAACATACGTCTGGCAATGACCCGTGATGGTGGACTGGTTGTACTGGTGGATTGGTTGTACTGGTGGATTGGTAGGTGAGGGTGGATTGGGTCACTGATAGACAGGTGAGGATGGTTTACTGGATGGACACGTGTGCGAGGCTGAGTGGATGCGTGGATCAGAACAATGTATTGGATGCTTTAAAGTTGGACGTTTAAGAATAGATAGATTTTTTTTTCTTATCAAAGTTTGATGACATGACCACGACGTGAATAGCTATGGTGTGTGTGTGTGTGTGTGTGTGTGTGTGTGTGTGTGTGTGTGTGTGTGTGTGTGTGTGTGTGTGTGTGTGTGTGTTTCTATCAAACATACACAGTCTCCGTCGTAATAATGAAGTAGTAATTGTGTCTATATAATAACTTCCGGTTTTCCCACAAAAATTTGGACCCAAAATCGTGACTTGGAACAAAACGTGAAGCTTTTCGTAATTTTCATTTCTTCGTATTATTCGTAAAAATATTGATCGTCTTTCGGCGCCGGATGTTTCCTTTCCAGAAAATGAACGAAGTAAAAGTCAAATGAAAATGAAGAGCAACAGGCGAATCTATGTAAAAATACTCATGGCAAAAATTACTTTCCCATTTTTCTCCTTCCTTCCTTTTCTTCCTCCTTGTTCTGCCCTTTTCGCTTTGATTTTCCATGTTCCTTTTCGCCCTTCTTTTTCTCATTCATCTGCATCCCCTCTCTCCCTTCTTCCCTCCCTTAACTTATTTTCTTTGTCTTTCCCTTCTTTTCTTCCTGCTTGTACTTCCCTTTTACCTTTCTTTCGCCTTTTAATTCATCTTTTCCTTTGTCCCCTCAGCAACATCCTTCTCTTTCATAATTCCCTTTGTCTCCACATAACTTTTTCCAACTTTTTGCCTTCCATCATCTTTTTGTCCTCCTTCCCATTCTTCTCCGTTTCTTCTCACTCTTCTTCCTTCCTCTCTCTATTTTCTCCTTCCTATTTTTCTTTCTCTTCACACGTCTTCTTTCCTTTCTTTATCTCCTTCTTCCCTTTCTACTCTGTACCTTCCTTCCTCCACCCTGTACTCACCCTCCGCATCACTCTCCCTTTTTCCACTTCTCGCCCGCCTCTCCTCTCACTTCCTTTTCATCAAGCCAGCCTCATATTAATCCGTTGAGGCATTAATAAAACATCCCTCACGCCATTATTATTATTATTATTGTTATTATTATTATTATTATTATTATTATTATTATTATTATTATTATTATTATTATTATTATTATTATTATTATTATTATCATTATCATTACGATGCTTTGTTCCTTGCAGCTTCGTGTTTCCGTATCCGCGTCTCCATTCCACGTTTTCTTTGCCCATCATTATCCGGGGCCCCGCACACTAAGAGGGCACTGCCTTGCTGTGGATTCCCGGCCGCTGTTTAATCTCCGTCTCAAGTTCTTTCCTATTACATGCTCGCGTCCGTTTGGTTTAATCTGCATAATGATACACTTGCCGAGGCCCGGTGCATTTTGTGTGTTGCTCAGGGCGGAGAGGAGGGTGGAAGAGAGAGAGAGAGAGAGAGAGAGAGAGAGAGAGAGAGAGAGAGAGAGAGAGAACAAACAATGATAATAGAAAAAGAAAGGAAAGAAAGAAAATGAATAAGGAAGTTAAATGGAATGTTACATGGTTCTTTTTAAATAAACTTTTATAATGAAGAGAGAGATGGGATAAAGAGAAGAAATTGATGATATAAAAAAAGATTAAGAAAAGAAGGAAGAATGAAAACGGAGCTAAATAATGACAGCAAGGATGAAATAGCAGGAGAAGAAAAGAAAAACAGAGCAGAGAGCTAAAGATAAAAGTGTGAAATAAAGAAGAGAGAGAGAGAGAGAGAGAGAGAGAGAGAGAGAGAGAGAGAGAGAGAGAGAGAGAGAGAGAGAGAGAGAGAGAGAGAGAGAGAGGGGGGTGGGGTCACACGCACACGCGCGCGCGCGCGCCCACACACACACACACACACACACACACACACACACACACACACACACACACATTATTATTATTTAAGTATGTGCCTGCAATTCTCTCCTCATCTCTCCGTTTTCTCACAGTAACATTAAATCATTTACAACGGGAGTTTTCTAAGGTTATCCATTGAATCCGAATGAAGATAAAAGCAATTAAGTTCCAAACTCTTACTTCCCTAATAAGAGATGGCCTTTATTTTTTTTTTATTATTTACTGTTTATCTATTCTCAACCTGCCTCAGCTGCTTAACATGTATTGATTTACTTTACTTATTAATTATAACTTTTATTTGCTCTTTTCCTATTTTAAACTTTCTCGTCCTATTAGAATTCCACATCTTTCCTTTCTAATTCCTCTCTTCTTTACTATGTAACTCCACCTTACTAATACTGAAGACTTGTCGTTTATTTCAATCTCAACCCACGTCAGCCTCTAATCTGCTTCTCGTCTGATTTAAACCCCACAACTATCACTTCTAATTCCTGTCTTTTTTACTTATCTGCACTAATATTACTGAAAGGGAGAATTGCTGTGTTGCGCGTGGCCACTAACCCGTACCAGTGTTTCATAGGCAGCTCGTAAGGAGTCTGGCATTATGATATTGTTGCAGCTGGTGTCGAGGGAACGGCCAAGGGAGGGAGAACTCGTAGCATGGGCGTAAGCTTGTTAAACCGCTGAGACCGCCCTCCAGAAGCTTTGCTTTGTGACGTAAGGCGCTGAGCTTTGTTTTCCTGTCTAACTTACTCTTCCTATTTACTTTCCACTCTCATAACAGTATCCTTTTTGTCTCTTTCAACCATCCCATTCCCTTTCCTATTCTGTTTATATTGTATTGTATTTGTGCTTACACAAGACTTCCTTCAAGTAATCCATTATATCTACTCCCTCTACTTCCCTCCCGTTTACCTTTCTTTCCATCTCGTCTGTCCGAAACTTTCTCCGTCTTTTTCTTCCGTTTTACCTACTTAATTAAATATCTTCCTCTCTTTCTACCTCTTTCTTTGTGTCTGTCTGTGTCTCATATGTTTTTTCCAGCTCTCTACCTACCGTCACTGTTCTCCCTCTCTGTTTACCTGTCTTTCTTTCTCTCCTTTCTCTCTACCTTCCTACCAATATCACTCACTTTCTACAGCCACCCCTCTTTATCTCTTCCTTCCTTTATTTATCTTCCTCTTCCTCCCTCTCGATCTTGATACGAATATCCCTCGTTCTCTCTCCACCTACCCCTCTTTTTCTCCCTTTTCCCTCCTCTCACCTACTTATACACTGTAAAAAATAATGTTTTTCTTTCAACATGTAAATACTTTTTTGTGTGTTTTTAGGCAAACACAGTTGTTTTTGTAAAAACAAGGAAATATACCAGATGTATTTTATGCAACACTTAATGTTTATTATGAAACGACTATGTTTTATGTAAAACACTTCACACGTTTTACGTAAAACACAATATATGTTTAATGTACAGCACTACATTTTCCCTGCATATTATAATGGAAATGATCAAATAATTATATATATATATATATATATATATATATATATATATATATATATATATATATATATATATATATATATATATATATATATTTATATATATATATATATATATATATATATATATATATATATATATATATATATATATATATATATATATATATATATATATATATATATATATATATATATATATATATATATATATATGTGTATATATCTATATATATGGATATAGAAGATGTAGATAGATATGTGGATGCAATACAAATGAACGCATGGTTTGAATACGTCATAATGATGAAATAACATATGGTGAACATCAATAAATGTGACAAAGTATACAGATAATGTATTATCATTACGCGATTTAAGGGTGTCTTAAAACACACTTATTATTATCTGAACATCACAAAAATAAACACGTGTGTTCACTTAACAACGCCTCACAACGTGTGCTAGCAATGAAACTCATTACAGAATGCTAATTCTTTTCTGACAGAAACAAAGGGTTTTAGTCACTGAATGTTTGCACTGAATATCTTTTCCATAGAACTTAGGCTAGATGACTTTCCAGTAAAATTACCAAAAGCTTGAGATTTAGTATCCTAACTCTCACTTATTTCAGCACCAATCGTTCGAACTCCATCCCAACATGAATGTTTTTTGTGAAATACTTATCCACGCTTCTTGTAAAATAATTGTCTAGTTCTTAATATCAAAATGACTTGCTAATTACAAAAGCAGTCACATGGTTACTGAAACGGTGAATGGTTATATATTTAGTTTAATGAAAGCAACTGTCGTTACGCATCGACACGAAAACGAACACGCTCATGAGATACGCGTCGGAGTCTTGTATACGCAGTTCAACGGTGGAGGCCGGAGGGACGCACGCGGTTGTTTCAATTACTTCCACACTTTTTGAAGAACACTGGCCAAGTGTCCCACCAGCGATAGCCTCGAAGAAAAACAACAACAGGTCAAGGTACGTGTGAGTGTTCTTGAGGTTGTGAATATTCCTGCACTGTGACTAGGTAGGGATTGATAGGTTAATATCCCCTTATAATAGCAAACCGCAGGCTCGCATGGGGATGAAACCACCCTGTTAGGTTAGGTTTTAATAGGTTCGATTAGTTCTGTTAACTATGGTAAGAGTTTTAGCGGAAAAGAAAGAAAATCTTGATCCAGGAACGGCCATCTTAAAACGCGGAGACTGATGACAGTGGTGGAGTTTTAAAATTTACAAAGTTTTCTGATAATGAATATCGCACTATTACAAGTAAGTTAGTTACATTAATAACAAGAGGTTATGAGAGAGAGAGAGAGAGAGAGAGAGAGAGAGAGAGAGAGAGAGAGAGAGAGAGAGAGAGACTTGGTTCGTCAATCCGTTGTTAGTTTTCTGTGTTGGAGTATTTTATCGGCTTATTGTAGCCTTTGCCGCTGAGCATGGTAAGTTTTTACAACTTCACCGGTCTCTGCGTCTCACAATGGCCGTCATGGGTCAGGGACGGGTCGCTTTTTTTTTTTTTTTTTTTACATCCTAGCCCTTATGCACCGTAGGCGTGTCTGCCACTTGGATGTTGGTCAGAGGCAGGCCCGTTGGTGTGCGGGCGAGGGTTTATAGTGGCACCTGAAAGGCCCATGCTATACACCCCAAAGCTCATCTTTATTGCATACTAGCTGAGTTACCCGGCGTTGCCCGGGTTGTTTTCTCTCTCTCTCTCTCTCTCTCTCTCTCTCTCTCTCTCTCTCTCTCTCTCTCTCTCTCTCTCTCTGTGTGTGTGTGTGTGTGTGTGTGTGTGTGTGTCTTTGTCGGTTGCGGGAGAGAGAGAGCGAGAGAGAGAATTATCACTTTTTTGTGTTATTTTTGGCCACGTTCATGGTACCATTTAAATACTTTGGATCACAGAGATTTAACAGTTCCCGAGATGCACTTTTTATAATAACCATTCTGTTTCGAGAAAATAGCTCTATAACTTCGCTATCAATAAAAAAAGTAACAAATTGCGTTTTTCCGCTTTTTATAAGTTAACGGTACCCTAAGCGGTAACTTAAAAATACCGAATAGCGCATTTTGTGTCACAGATACAGAATTTTCTATTGAGAGCAAAGTTGTACAGGCATTGTTTATAGAAAGAATGATTATAAGGAAAGGTGCATTAGTGGAACCATTAAGTCGCTATGAGGCAAAGTAATTCAACCGTAACATGAAAGTGCCCAAAAATAACATAAAAGTGCAAAAAAAAAACACCATTTGCGTCACAGATACAGAAATTTTCATAGAGAGCAAAGTTGTAGATCTCTTTCTTCCGCAAAGGAAGTATGCCCTCAAAAATGGGATCAGACCAACCATTAAGTCGCTATGAGGGAAAGTATGTTTTCATTAAAGTTTCTCTTCACATGGCACGTCCTGTAACGTGGTAACCGAAGGGGGTACTCAAATTTCGACCCCCCGAGGACAATCCAGAGGTGCCCAGGTATCTGCATGCCAAGTTTGGTTGAGCTGGCTCTGACGGTGTGTCAGTGATGAAAAAATCAACACACAAACAAACAAACACACACAGACAGACATACAGTGAATTTTATAGATACAGATGCAACTAGAACTTGGGTGTCAGGGTGACATGTAGGTGATTTTAAGCCACTCGGCAAATGACACAAAGTTTTAAGGTAGCACTGGTGGGGATTCGAACCCATGCGTCGACATCAGTCCCACCCCACACTCACCACCTATCCACTCGGCCACCGCCTCCTAGATGCTTAAATCAAGCTTTTTGCTTTCTATTCAGCTGTAACTATTTCGATATTGAACAGAACTGATCTGTTTATTTTAACCAAGCATAACAGGGTGGTTTTATCCCCATGTGAGCCCTCGGTTAGCTATTATAAGGGTAAATTAACTTAACCTATCAGTCCTTATATCTCTGTAACCATTAATTTGCAGTGGATATATATGGGGTTTAAATTACTCAGTATGAATACCTTTATCATTTAAAAAAGATAGGAAAGCCATCTAAAGACTGGTGAAGTTGTAAAATATTTACCCTGATGATTACAAGAATAACAGTAAAAACCTCTAATAGGTAATTATGATATATTATGATAATATTATGATATTGTTATTATTATTATTATTATTATTATTATTATTATTATTATTATTATTATTATTATTATTATTATTATTATTATTAATTCTGCACCTATCATTACTATTTATTACTAGAACTATTACTATTTCTCCCACTACAACAACCACTATATCTCTGCTATTACTAGCAGTAATAATAATAATAATAATAATAATAATAATAATAATAATAATAATAATAACAACAACTTGAGAATAATAGAACTAATAATGTTATCAATAATAATAATAATAATGATACTCATATATTCTTCTTCTTCTTCTTCTTCTTCTTCTTCTTCTTCTTCTTCTTCATCATCATAACTACAACTACTACTACTACTACTACTACTTTTTCTTCTTTTTTGATTACTACTACGTACTACTACTACTACTACTACTTTTTCATTATTGTTGTTGTTTTGGCTAAATTTATCCAAAGTGATGTGAAATTAACGGAAATGACAGTCATTGCTCCCAGAAGTGCCTGGAAGGGGTATTTTTAGAACCACAAAATATTCCGCAAATGGTGGAAAAATCAGCAGTTATTCTTTAAAAGGCATAAAAGTCAACTCATATACCTCCACTCCATTATATGTATCTACTTGTTTTTACTAGTTTGATTACAAAATAGCGACATGCATGTCATAATTCTCAATAAACCATATTTCAGAGCCATAACGGCATCTAGTAAATACCAACACAAAAGCACAACAAACTTGATTCGAATTGTCAAAAACATCACTCAGAGACATTTTCTTCATCACATGTACTTGTATTACATACAAGAAAGCAACATGCATGTCACAATTCACATATGATGGTGTTTCACAAGCATTAAACAACATAGCAAAAAAACACTAGAGAGGTAAACATAAATAATGCAAATAGGACAACATCAATGTTAGCACATGCAATGCTTGCAATGTATGAGAACAGTATTTGAACATATTTGATGGTGCAACTTATCAGGAAAACGGCAGAAGTTTTCTAGTGTACATCATACATCTCTGACGCTTTACGAGTTAATGTCTCCAAATCCCTACTTTGTTTCTTGCTGTTACAGGTGTGTGTATGGGAAAGCACTATTCGAAAGGCCACACCGATACCAGCTGCTGGATACCAGTCCAAGTGTAGCTGTGAGGAGGTGACCCAGGACGATCCAATTCTGTTTCCATGTAATTCAAACACTGGTAGCTGCAAGGTGTGTATAAAGAGTAATAGTATAAAGGTATGTACTGTAAAGCTATTACATTTTGGAGTTGTTGTAACATATATGTTGCACACACACAAACATGCTTACTGACAGGTGTACTGGTTACCCTAACTTTTGTTGTTGCCCAGTTTCTCTTCCCCCTCTTATCTCCATTGGCTGGGGTAAATGATCAGATGAAGTCATAGTTAACTGGTGCATGAGATTGGCCATAGCCTTCCATACAGAAATTCAGTAACTCAGCCCATAAATGTCATCCGTGCTAAGTTGAAGTAATGAATGACCTCTAATTTTCATTCATGTGGTGTAGCTACTGGTATGGTACATAATTGATGCATACTGCTGAGGAAAAAAAATAACCTTTTAATCATGAGTGCTGTTATGCATAATTGCTCTATGTGCCCTTTCTCTACTTCAAAAGTCAGTAGATATATTCATCATATACTTAGAGTGCACAAAAATAGTCCTAATTTCTTAATATCATGTAACCTTGGCACATGTGCTTACACTACTAAAAGTTGGAAAGCTTTTAAGCAACACAATTGGCGATGCCACAAAGAAGTTGGTAGCATCAGTGATGAACATATGGCAGCTACTGGTGGTGAAGAATCTGTTATTGGAGATGTTCTTGATATACCCAGTGATGAAACAAATACTCTCTTTGAAAATTTTGCATTTTTATAGAATGCTGAATATGCATTGAAATTAGAAACAACACAGAATTCCAAAGAGTGCTGTTAATGATATCATTGCACACACATCACTATTAGTGTCTCATTATGTGACCCAAGCAGTTAATAAGGTAGTCACTACTTCTGGAATAAAATTGGGAAGTGAGGTTTTGGAGTCTATTAAACATGTTGATTTCAGCAATATAAGTACAGACCATAATAGACATAAATATTACCAAACTCACTACAAGTTGATATCACCTGAAGAAGTTTTAGTTGGGAGTGAAAGTAAAGCAGTCAATGGAGAAACAAGAGAAATAAAGAAGCTTGGATATTATGTACCATTCAAGGAGAGCATTCAGGCTCTCTTACAATTGCCAGAGGTATTAAGAGCAGTGCAAACATCCCATTACTCACAAAATGATATGATGCATGATATATGTGATGGAACATTTATTAGGGAGCATACAGTATTTCAGCAGAATGTAAATGCATTGCAAATAATATTAAATCATGATGACATGGAGATAGTGAATCCTCTTGGCACTCATGTAAAAAAGCACAAGCTCTCCATGTTTTACTACAGCTTAGCAAATATTCCACCTCAATTTCGATCAAAGCTGTCATCTATTCAGCTCATAGCTATAGCCAAAAGCAGGGATATTAGAAAATTTGGAGTTAAGACTCTTCTTCAGGATTTTTTAAATACTTTGAATGACATGCAGCAAAAAGGAATAGAAATAGAAATAAAACGTTCTAAGCAAACTGTATATGGGGCTTTGGTAATGGTTTCATGTGATACTCTTGCTGCACAATGGCTGGGAGGTTTCAAAGAAGGAGTTGCTTTTGCTGTCAAGCCTTGCAGAACTTGTGAAGTCACTAAAGTTGACTTGAAGATAAAATTTAGCCATGTAGAATGTGAGGAACGCCAGTTTGTAGAACATAGTGAGAGAACAGCTGCTTTGAAGACTTTGAGTAAGGCATCCATGGAGTATTGGAGTAAAATGTGGGGAATTAAAGAAGCTAGTGCTCTAAGTAATATAAAAGATTTTCCATTAAGTCAATGCCTTGTCCATGACCCAATGCATGTGTTAACAGAAGGCATTGTCCCTTATGAAATGGCATTAATGCTGTATAGTTTTGTGTATTGCAAGAATTATTTCAGCTTGGCCTATCTGAATGCTCAGATGGAAAACTTTGCATTTTCATACCTAGATTCAAGTCATAAACCTGAGAAAATAGACCAGAAGCAACTAGCTACTGATAAGAAAATAAAGCAAACTTCAGCATCAATCTTGACCCTGTGTTATGCTTTACCATTCTTAATTGGACATAAAGTAAAGAGAGATGATGAGATGTGGAAGAATTTTGTACGGCTTTCACAAATAACAATGCTAGCTACGTCACCACTTGCTGATCTAAACACTGTCGGACAGCTAGACGAGCTGATTAGCAGTCACCATTACAAATTTCAAGAAATTTTTCCATCTGAGACAATTACTCCTAAATTTCATTACTGCCTTCATATACCTGAGCAAATTAAGAGATTTGGCCCAGGTAGGAATCAGTGGTGCCTTCGGTTTGAAGGGAAGCATGGTTTTTTTAAACAAAAGAAGTGGCATTGTTTCAAAAATATATCAAAGTCCATGTCAGAGTACCACCAGAAATATATGTGTTACAGAATGCTTTGCTCTAATCCTCTTTTTGGCAATGAGAATTTCCTCTATGCTGGGGATATAGTTAAAGAAGGTACTGAAGTAGACATTGCAGTAAAATTCCCAGATATCAAGGGACAATGTATAAGCTTATTCCTAGAACACAATTTGGAAGTAGTTGAGCCTCTTTTGGCTTACATGTCACCAGCAGTGAGTATCAAGGGTCATACATATAAACCTGGAGTAGCATTACTACTGAGTTGGGAAAATCTGGTTCCAGTCTTTGGTCTTTTGTGCCATAACTTAGTGTATGATCAGATGAAATTCTTTGTAGTTGACAAGCTATCAAATTGTGGCTATGATGACCATTACAATTCATATGTAGTGACACCAACTGGAAGGCTAAGAGTTTTGAGCTATTGCAGTATAGTGAATAATTGGCCTCTACCTGTTCATTATGTAAATAATGAAATGTATGTAACAAACAGATACTGTCATTTTGTTGAACATGTATAATTTAAAGCAGTTGTATTGGAGTAGGTGATGGGGCTATTAGTGTTTCAGTATTCAGTGCAAGCTGGCCCTAATATTGATCCCATTATGTATTTATGTTTCCAATATATATATATATATATATATATATATATATATATATATATATATATATATATATATATATATATATATATATATATATATATATATATATATATATATATATATATATATATATATATATATATATATATATATATATATATATATATATATATATATATATATATATATATATATATATATATATATATATATATATATATATATATATATATATATATATATATATATATATATATATATATATATATATATATATATATATATATATATATATATATATATATATATATATATATATATATATATATATATATATATATATATATATATATATACATACATACATACACACACACAAGATAAGCATGGTTGCCAATGTGTTGGTTAATCCTACAATATTTTGTCACAAAAGATATCTACCTATATGTTAGTAAGCACATTTTTTAAAGAGTGTGTAGCATTATATGATTGCAGCCCTTCATTTTGCTTTATATTCAGTACCTGTATTATTATCTCTTTGTTACATTTATAGCATGCCAGTGTTTCGAATATGGAGCAGTAATCGTAAAACAAGGAAGACGGTTGCATGTGAGACAGATATAGACAGTCTTTGCAAAAGGTAAGCAGTCAAAATTGCTGTATATGCAGTACGATACTGCACATTTGAACCCTGTTACTGGTACCTCAGAATTCATGAATTTAGTCTTTTGTCATGATCCTTTTCAGAATTATGAACCGATTCTTTGTACCTCCGTTAATTTAATGATTATGTCGAACAATACTAAGTTTCTATTTTCTAAAATTTATTTATTCATTTTTTTTTAACCTGAAACATTTGCAGATTTTCTCACAGAATTTATTAGAAGCTGTGGTGTATGAGATTGTACAGTAGCCCTAATATTTATTTTCCAAATGTGAATGAAACATGAACTAATACAAGTAGGTCTAAATTGGAAAAAGCAGGTGCATCTTGTAGAGCATAATTTTTAATGTATAATAACCATGATTACCTCTTTATCAGTATTGTCTACATGTTTATTTTACTACAATTTACCTTTAAAATGACTTTATATCAAGATTCTACTTCTAGTCATAGGTGACCTTCCAAATTATTAGTACTGTAGCTATATGAAGAGTTAAATGAAGTTAATATGTTTCTAACTATTGCAGCAAAGGATAAACTTTGTGTTGTCTCAAGATCGGCCCGCCTTGTGTTGGAGGCTTGTGGAAGCCTCATAGAAGACAATGAAGTGTTAGAAGAAGTGAAAAATGAAGTTTTACTCCTGTTAACTGATGATGAAGAGTACATATTCACCATCCAGCAGCAAGTTACTCGTACATGGTGGTACTGCACACCAAGAACAATACACATCAACTGCTAGTACCAGTACTTCTGCTCCACAGCAAGGTGAACAGGACACACCAATTGCCACTAGTTCTGCTGCACACCAAGGAGACACACTGGCAGACATAAGCAACAATTCAGCTTCTTCGGTTGAGGCTCCTGCAGGTGACAGTCCAGATGCCACACCTCAACGGCCATCTACTTTAATAGCAGGTACATTTAACTCTTCATTTTCTGATTGTTGCCTGCATAGGCTATATAGGGTTATTTTGATAACCATAGTGTGCTAACTGTAGGCTTAAAGCTTTCTGTATGCTCTAGACAGTAGATAGACCTGTGTGCGCGGGGGGGGGGTTTGCGTGCGCGTGCGTGCATGCGTGCGTGCATGCGTGCGTGCGTGCGTGCGTGTGAGCGTGGTGCGTGTGTGTGTGTGTGTGTGTGTTTCTGCCCTTTCCAGGGCCTTGAAATTATATATATATATATATATATATATATATATATATATATATATATATATATATATATATATATATATATATATATATATATATATATATATATATATATATATATATATATATATATATATATATATATATATATATATATATATATATATATATATATATATATATATATATGTGTGTGGGTGTGTGTGTGGGGGTACCAAACTGGGGCTATGGCTCTGGGGGCATATAAAATAAAGGAGGGGGCCATAAGCTGAGGCTATGCAGATAAAGCTACAAGAGTTTATTGGGTGAGCAGCAAGTAGAGGAAACTTATAGGTTCATTGCAGGTGTTCAACATAAGTTTCTAGGTATTAGAAAATTGAAAACTGTATAAGAATGTACTTTTACTGGGGTACTGGTGTATCTGCTGCAGGCTCAACCAGTTGCACTTCAACGTCCCATCAGACAAAGAGACACTCGGATTTTTTTTATAGCAGTGGACAAGTCTCCTGACTCTCAGCAGCCCAACACCTCACAGCCTTTGTCTCCAGCCTTCAGTCCATATTCATCTTCCTTAGTCCACTCCCCTGCCCCTTCACACATTCCCTCCACAGTTCCTACCACTGGCCCATCAAACCCTCCTCACCCTTCATCCCCTACTGCTGGACCTCACATGCTCCTCATCCTCGTCCCCACGACAGGAACAGCAACTCCTAGATTTCATTGCTTCCTTCCTCCCCACTCACCTGATTCTACTGTCATCTTAGCACCATCCCCTACAGTTCATTCAGTGATCAGACCCTATCCCTTCCCCTTCACCTCCTACCTCCCTACACAAAATTTTGAAGAGGAGTCAGATTGACCATTAAGTGATGGAATACCACAACGTAAGTTGCAGTTTTAGTTTATGACCCTAGTTGTGAATTATAGTAATTAGATTGGTGATGCACTGGTGCCTATAACAAAGGTAACTTTGGACAAACCAATTTTGGAAGGGTGGAAAGTATTTATATATTCTGTTCCTGCCCTCACTTACCATTACAGTTGCCAGATTTGTTTGCATTCATTCTTCACACCCTCACCAACTCCCATGTTCCCTTCCCATACTCCCTTCAAATCCTTTCAGAACAGCTTCTTATGCTCCATTTCTCACTCAAGTTGCTCCCAAGATCCACATCCCACTATTCAGTTCTCCATTTCCACAAATAATTTTCTTTTCTGCCTTTCCAAGTTCTCATTCCCTCTGCTTCCCAGCTGCTCCCTGTATGCTCTCTTCCCTTCAACCACTTTTCTCACCCAGTCCACCCACCATGCTGTCCTCTTCAGACCTCTACCTCACCTCTTTACCCCAAACATATCTACACATGCTGGATTCTTCCTTAAACACCATACTCACCTACTGTATCCATTCATTCCAAATCATACTTGCCTAGTTTTCTCTACACCACTCTCCAGAACTTACATCTTTACCTACTCCTGTAACTTCTCCACCTCTTAGTGGTCCAACAGACCACATCCAATACATCTATATACCTTTGCATCTTTCACAGACCTCCTCATTCATTCATCCGCACAGATATAATCTACAGTGCTTTTTGCTCTTCCCTCCCTCCATTTTCCACCCTACTCACTCCATACTCCATACCAGTACAATATTTCACAGATCCACCTCTGCCTGAACTGTCAGGGGCGACGAAAGCGATGCTACTAGAGCCTACCTGTTCCCGAAAAGTGTGGCTACAGCTGATTGAAGAGACAAAAAATTATTATCTAAAGTTTTATCCCTTGATTGAATCAAATCCTATGGGGACATACAAAGCAATTGGAATGAAGATGGTGTCTGCTTATCCATCCATCAAGCGTGAAGGCTTGTTTCCATGGGTAAGCTCTGTTGTGTTTTCAGTCTTGCCTTAATGGTATATGTACATGTAGGTATTTACTGGATCTCACCAGTATGCTTATTGAATATCATGGACCTCTTTAGCCAGAATGTGATAGTAGTATGCTACCATTTATTATCAATAGGCATTTGTATGCTTATGTAATGAACAGGGATCTTGCCCAGGTCAAATTTTCTTAAGCAGAACTTGTCTCTAATACTATAATATAGAAATTGGCTTAAAACATCCCTGATATGCTCTAACTATAGCTGAAGCCTTATGCAAAGATTGTAAGTGGAGAAGTATCTATAGAGAAAGTACAAAAGTTGTATGCTCCTTTTATGGATGTGGAGAAAGCCTATGATAAAACTGACCAGGAAGGCATGAGTTACTTGAGAGGTGCACGTGAAATAACATGGAGGGACAGAAGGATGAATGTGGAAGTACGTAAGGAATATGGTGTGGGATTGAATGTACTGAGAGTGTGAAACGAACACCTTGAGGTGGTTCGGGCATGTGAAATGTATGTAGAGCAAGAGAGAGTTACTAGGAGGGTATACAATGGTGAGGTGCTGGGGCAGCAAGGGAGAGGTATACCGAGAGTGAGATGGAGAGATGTTGAGAGGTATATGAATAAGAGTGGGGTTGAGTGAAAGGAAAGGTGCCTGTTGACAGGGAATAGGAGTGCATGGAGGTGACTCATCTGTGGCCACCTCTACAGATTGAAGCATCTGGTAATCAATAGATAGATAATCTTGTAGGTTTGAGGTGCCAAATAAAGTGCTAAATCCATATTAATAATTTAAATTTTAGACTTAAATGTGAGGTCAATACTGTATAGGCCTATATCTTCTAAACGCAAGACTAGATACTGTATAGGCCTATATCCTTTAAATGTTTTTTGTTTCGATTCCAGAGTCAGTTTACTAGGGCCCTCAGTCAGAGCATTCGAACTGAGCGTTATAAACAGAAGAGAAAGAGCATGCCTCATGTACAACATGCTCATCCAGCCCCCAAAAGATTTGCTTTGGGTAGGAAGCAGTTTACCACTATAGAGAATCAAGAACGTGAGCTGACCGAAGACGAATTCGTGAGGCACACCAAAGAACTTTGCCAGGAAATGAAAAAGAAAAATCTTAACACTGAGCATATAAATATGCTTTTTAACTGCTACAATGGTGAACCGACAAAAGTGGATATCAACACTTCCTGGTGGACTCATCTCACCAATATTGATGAAGTTCCCTTGCTTCTGGAAGAGCAGTTTTGTAAGTATTTTTTTTCTCTAATGATGTAGTTTTATGTTGCATATGTATTTGAAACCCACACTGCATTATGTGTCTTTAATGTATACATCACTGTATTTAGCTACATATACCCCGCTTTAGAAGGAGAATGTGCTATCAAAGGATGCAATATACAGTGGGAGGCCTAAAATATTTCAGATTTTTTATGCAGTATTATGTGATTAGATGAAAACTAATAGGATCTGCTTTTAACTGAGGTAGTTTTACTAGGTTCTAGACAAAACATTTTTTTGAATTTGGGAACCTTCATGTTATGCATGTGTGAAGGGAGTAATTATACTGTATGCACATTCTGAAGTAGATCTTGACAATTTTATTTTGGCTTACAGATCAAAACTGAGATGGAAAGACTTCTCAAGGATACCACTGAAAGCTGGAAGACTAAATTGAACAAGATATGTGACACACTGATTAAGAAGGTTCCCAAGACTGACCATCATGTAAGTAATTTTACTTGCTTTCTATTTTTCTTCACATACCTATACCAAATGTTTTATCTATTCATTTGCTACATCCATTCCCCATTGATCTATTACTTAATGAAGCATCTTTACACTGAACATTCATATTCATATCTCATAATGAACTTACTTTTCCCTACTGTAATTAGAGCAGACATGGGGCGATTACTTATGTTTTGTAATCAATAATGATTACTTTATATTTTCACAATTACGATTACAATTACAGTATAATTGTTTTAATCGATTACAATTACATGATGTATTAACCATGATTACAATCGCAATTACAGGGGATTGGAAGGTAAACATATTTCTGCGAGTCGCGACTCGTCCAGTTTTCATAGAGTAACATTCAAATAATCGTTTGATTGCACCTTGTAGGAATGCATACCTTATATTGTTTGTGTAGCTACTCTTCATTCACTATAATTTATAGTTCATAAGGTGCATATAATAGACTCCTAACCTTTGGCAAGTTGGGAGGTCCACTGTATTACTACCCTGGAAACACAATGACGTCACCCTGGCGTCACGGTGACGTTGCCTTTTGGTCACGTTTTTGTCGTCGGACGACGTCACTTTGACGTCATCTTGTAGACTCCCAGCGACATCAATACGACGTCGCACGGCGACGTCGCCAGATGACCTTTGAATGACCAAAAGATGACCTAGGAATGACCTGGATGCAACCCAAATATGACCCATGGGGTGACCTCTGGGTGCCCTAGGGTGTCTATAGTGCAAGCATCACGCAGTATGGGATAAACTTCACCAAAATACTTTGAAATATTTCTTCCATCATAAACAAATCACTTTATTCTGCAGTCAAATGCAAATTATACTTTGAGAAATCTGGCAGCCTGAGTCCATAGACTTTGCAACCAACTGAACACATGACTGTGTTCGGTTAACTGCGAAGTATACAGGCTCAGGCAACCAGGTTCTTCTCAAAGCAAGATTTATTTTTTGCATTCAATCAGAGAATAAAGCAGATTCGTTTTACAATGAATGATATGCCATATTGTATGAAACCAGCAAAATTGGAGGATAAACGTATATCTGAGAGTATTCTTCAAATACTGACTAAGCTCGTCCTCACACTCAAGAACACCAAATATGCCGACCGACTAAAAACCCTGGACATTCCAAGCATGAAATACCACAGACTGGGGTGATATGATATAAGTATAGAAATACGTGAATGATGTGAATGATGTGCCATGTTTACTTGCGGAGGTTGGGACAACGAGATTGCGAGGGCATGATAAGAAGCTTGCATAACTGGGAGCGAACAGACCCATCACTTCCAATGACTGGAATTCACTGCCCCACAAAGTGATGTACTAATACATTAAATAGCTTTAAAGATTATCTTGACAAAATGTGGAAGCACAAAAAATATGACGTGGTCTATAAACTAAATTAGGTTCTAAATAGTTGACTTTTTAAAAATCTTTTTACGTAAGGAGCGGACAAAAGCCCTTGACTTATTCAAGTCTGCTGCAATTATTATCATTATTATACCAGTCAGAATTCCCTTTCCAAAACACAGTATCAGCCCCACACTCAACACCTTCAAGCACAAAGTTCACGCTGTACCAGTCAGTAGCCTTTATGAATACATACAGGGCAACACGCATTGTCACACAAGTGTATTCCCTGCTCCAAATGCATTAACAGGACAAACTGTTCAAAACACCTTTCATCACAAGCACAGAAATACAACCACCACAGCATCATTACAGCCTGACCAGCTGGTTGTGTGCCTGTATTCATGACTTGAACCTGAGTGGTGTGGGCCAACCTGCTACACACACACACACACCCACCTACCCACCCACTCTCTCTCTCTCTCTCTCTCTCTCTCTCTCTCTCTCTCTCTCTCTCTCTCTCTCTCTCTCACACATATGCTAAACATCCCCAGGGTCACCCACCCCAGTACCACGTCTTCTTCAGGATCAGTCAGCCAAATCACTCATTGCCTACGTAATTAACACAAGCCAGGTTAATACATGCCCAGTAATTCTCCCAACACCCTCACGCCCCAAGAGTACCCAGGTTCAAGCCATTTCAATGAACTTGAAAATATATTTCTTTTGGTTTGCTAGAAAACACAAAACACAAACCCTGGAATGTGGCTTTATATCTCTCCCGCAATGTTTCTGTGGTGCTGTGGGTACTTAAAACTAGTGTGATGGTTCTATGTGCTACTCCTGTGTGGAAGGAGTTAATGGAAGTGTGGTTAAGGCATGAACTTACTTCAATTCGAGGCAGATTGTAAGGGCACTCAGGGATAACACAGCTGTTGGCGGCTTGGCCTGCCACACGGGACAGGGCTCGTCCTGATTGGTCGAGTATAATTGCACTTATCTTCCACATGCTTAAAATTAACAAGGTACCTAAATTAAAGCTTAAAATGACTTTCATAGGTCTACTTTATTTATTTATTTATTTATGGCGTGTACATGTGGAATAATGGTGAGGGTATTTATGTTTTCACAGTATGTTGTGGCTGCCTATATTCTGGGAGGCATTTGTTTGCGTTAACGGAGCTACTCTCTTCCTCTTCCTCTTCCTGTGGGCTAAGCTTCATTTGAAAACAAAATTGGAAAATGTTGATTAAATAGAATTGCAAGAGGTAATGGTAAAGGCGGAAAGGTTTATAATTTCGTCTTTCTCTGGCCTTCTCTTATCCCCTCCCCCTCCCTGGGCTCTTACAGATGAATAACCCGGTAACATGTTGCTTAATAGGCATACATATGTCATCTTGACGTTGGTTCATGGTTGTCATGCAACGTCACTCTGCGCCGTCATCTTGACGTTGGTTCATGGTTAAACCATGACAACATCACTCTGCAACGTCGTCTTGACATTGGTTCATGGTCATTCTTGGAATATGACCAGAAGGTGACCAGGAGGTGACGTCATTTTAAGGTCATGTGTTTGCTGGGCAATGATGCTAATGTAATTGCAAAAGTAATCATGATTATGATCTTAATAAAATGTAAGAGTAATTAATTATAATTACTTAAGAAGCTGTAATCAGTTTCAATTACCTCATGTTTGAATTTGAGCTCTCCCTTTATCAATGTACTTTAGACTCTGATATTTAACTTTCGCACTTATCCTCTCGTTTGATCTAGAATGGTTTCGTCAGTTTTGTTAAATAGTGACAAATTCTTGCTTTCTTGAACCTCTTCATAGAATGACCTTCAACACATGTGTCTTGCTATTCCAGAGTTCACTGCATGAATATGATGTAATTCACTACATTGAAAATGAAATTTCCTTCAAACGAGGAAGAGGTGTGAAGTCTCAGCCAGTTATCCTGCTAAGAGAAATGTATGGTGATCAAGATAAAGACTTCAGTAGTGCTGAAAAGTCTCCTCCTCACATCATCTTGACTGTTGAAAATAAAAGCCTGAAGGATGTATATATCACTGGGGATGGATGTACAATTCCATGTGAAACAGGTGATGATGTGTGTGATGCAGTAATCTTATTGCTTGGGACATATTACATATTTGACTTAGGGTATCCAAGGATTTATTCACAGATTTTAGGATTCATGCAACAGTATGTGTTAAATGAACCATACACTTTGGAGAAGTCTTCAGGTTATAATCATTTTGTAGCACAGTATGAAAGGTTGTTGAGAGCATAGGAGGATTCACATAATGTAAGTTGCCTCCATCCTCCTTCCTCCCCCTATCCTTCTAAGATAAGAAAGAGATAAGATAATTTATTGGTCACATTGTTCTACATAAATGCATACAAGTGAAATTCTTTATAGCAAAAACAGGCTCCAAAAGTATTCTACATAGATAAGAGTATAGCACATAAAAAACATAAAAGCATAATTTTTTTTAAAAGGTATTAAAATTATTTTTGTGGATAAAAATGGTTAAAGAGCACTATACTGCTTGGGACAAAAGATTTTCTGTAGCGATCTGTTTTAATCAATGGCAGTGCCAGCCTTCGTCCTGATCTTAAAAAGTTATAACAGTTATTAAGAGGGTGAGTTTGATCCTGCATTATTTTTCCTACTTGTTTTATTGCTGCCTCTTGATATAGAATATCTGTGAATGTTACTGATGCCCCTAACTTTTTAGCTTTTTTAACTATTTTGTTCAGTTTATTTTTGTCTGTTAAAGTTAGCCTTTTGTACCAAGTAGAGATAGAAAAAATCAAAATTGACTCAAGGGTAGATCTATAAAATAAGTTGATTATTTTCTTGTTTACCTGAACGGAACGTTATTTAAAATTCTAATGAAGTAAAGTCTCTCTCTCTCTCTCTCTCTCTCTCTCTCTCTCTCTCTCTCTCTCTCTCTCTCTCTCTCTCTCTCTCTCTCTCTCTCTCTCTCTCTCTCTCTCTCTCTCTCTCTCTCTCTCTCTCTCTCTCTCTCTCTCTCTCTCTCTCTCTCTCTCTCTCTCTCTCTCTCTCTCTCTCTCTCTCTCTCTCTCTCTCTCTCTCTCTCTCTCTTCTTTGCAAATTTCATATAAATGTTTATTTTAGCACTAATGTGAGTGAGTAAATATCCCAATTAGGTTATATTAAAACATATTTTGTATTAACTAAAGCAATTTTTCAGTAAATTATTAATGACTACAATTACATCATTGTCACAATTTTACTTATTAATGAGTAAAATCTTGACAGTGATGTAATTGCAATCAAAAATAATTTGTTGAAACAATGCTGTTGTTTAATGCAAAACAAATGTTTTAAGATAAACTACTGTGTGTTTTTACTTAAACACATTAACACTTCTAAAACACCTAAAGGTGTTTTAGAAGTGTAACAAACCCATAAACAGCTTTTTGTGTTTTTGAATAAACGGTATTAAACACCATGTGTTTATAATGGAACACCTATGTTTATGAAACCATCCTGTTTTTAGTAAAACATGGTTGTTTATATAAATACGCGTATTTGTGTTTTAGAAGTGTAACAGCGGAAAACATGTTATCGCGTTTTCCCAAAAACATTTATTTTTACAGTGTACGTACATCTTCCTTCCTCTCCACCTGCCTGCCTAAAGTCACTCCCTCCCTATCTCCCTTTTCCCTCCGCGCCTCTTCTCCCACTTTCTCTTTACGGTCCGCGCCTCCCGTTTTCCACTCGATAGAATGGCGGGGGGTCTTGGATATTTTTGACCGTCCACTATACCATTTGTTGAATTAGTTTTTTCAGTGTGTTGTTTTCTTTGATGAATGTTCGATTTAAGCTTTTTTTTTTTGGGGGGGGGGGTGTATTTGGGGAAAGCTGTTTTCTAATGTTTATTGTCTAACTGAACTATAATAACTTGTTTTTTTATTTGTGTTCAATAACCTTTCTTTGCTAATAACTTCCATTTGTGTTTCTTCTATTCTGTCTCTTAACCTCGTCTGGTTGATGCTTTTTCTCGTATCTTTTGTCTTCCACTAAACTGTTTTCATTAGTATTCTCATTTTTTTCCTTTTCCTTAGTTGTTTTTCTTTTTTCTTAATTACAGTCTCTAGTGGATTTTGTTTTATCACTTTGTATCACTGTGTTTGACTTTTTTCTTCAATGTTAACATTTTCTGTTGTTTATTGCTCGGTGGTTGCAAGGTTAGTTTTTCTTTGTTTTCTATTTTGCTTTTTTTGTGGTAATAGGGGAGGGGGGGGGATCTTGCAGCAGGTGTCCGGTGAATCCAATTAGATTTTTTTTTTTTTTTGTCATTCAAACATTGTCACATTTTTTTTTCCTTCCTGAGCAATTTCTCATTCGTTTCTTTTTGTTTTTAGGGGTGAAGGTGCGCTCCTGTTTTTCTTTTTTTCTTTTTGTCTGAACCCTGTTTTTTTTGCCATGCTGTTGCTGTGACTTTGTTTTGTTTTCTTTCTCTGCATTTTTTTTTATGTTGGGGGAAGGAAGGCGAAGGTTTGCACGTGTTTCATCTTTGTATTTACTTTTCGAATTAACTTTTTCTCTCCTCTTATATGAGTGTTATGACGTTTCTATTTCGTTGTAATTATATTATTTGCAGAGAGAGAGAGAGAGAGAGAGAGAGAGAGAGAGAGAGAGAGAGAGAGAGAGAGAGAGAGAGAGAGAGAGAGAGAGATATGCAGACTCAGCAGACAGGCGGACAGACAGGCAAATGCAGATAGATAGACAGACAGACAGACAGACAGACAAAGACAAACACACATAGACGGACAGACAGGCAGACAGACAGACACGCTGACAGATAAGCAGAAAAAAATCGGGAGAGACATAAACAAGCTTCATATAGACAAACACAAACAGTAATTCAGACAAACAGACTGGACGACTGACCGACTGACCGAACTGATTGCTTGACTAACAAACAAAGCAGCGAACAGACCCGAAAAGGTTTTAAAACGAAGCAGAAAAAAATAGAGCAAATTGAAAGGTACGTGAAAGGAAAGTGATGAGCGCAAGATGAATACGAAAGTGAAACACACACACACACACACACACACACACACACACACACACACACACACACACACACACACACACACACACACACACACACACACACACAGTAACGGATAAAAAAAAGGAAGTGCAAGTGATACAGAAAAATGGGTCTGGCTTTCCTTCCTTATTTCCTTTCTTCCTTTCCTCCTTCCTCCCTTCACGCCCCATGTTTCCTTCCTTCCTTCCAGTGTCAAGAGGAAATATATAACTCGAGGTACAAATCTCCTATGACGTAAACGCCTCACACTTCCTCTGTACTCTCTCTCTCTCTCTCTCTCTCTCTCTCTTCATTATTTACATCAACGACGTGGATGTTGGACTCAATAACCGCATTAGTAAATTTGCAGACGACACAAAGATTGGTAACTCGGCTGTCACTGACGAAGACAGGCAAAGCCTCCAAGAGGATTTGCACAAAATTTCAGCTTGGTCGGATAGATGGGAGATGCCCTTTAACGTAGACAAGTGCCAGGTCCTTCAAGTTGGAACGAGGAATAAGAAGTTTGATTACGAAATGCGCGGCGTTAAACTCAAAAGCGTTCAATGCGTCTAGGACTTGGGGTTCAAAATCGCGTCTAACCTCAAATTCACAGCAATGCATCGATGCAGCAAATAAAGCGAACAGAATGTTTGGCTTCATTAAAAGAAACTTTTATTTAAGAATAAAGATGTAATACTCTGCTCTACAACAGTTTAGTCAGACCCCACTTGGAATATGCGGTACAGTTTTGGTCTCCCACCATGCAAAGGATATTGCTAAATTAGAAGGTGTTCAGCGTCGGGCAACGAAATGATCCTTCCTTGCGCAACAAATCCTACGAAGAAAGGCTTTCTACCCTTAACATGTTCTCTCTTGAGAAACGTCGCCTGAGGAAAACTGATCGAATGTTTTAAAATACTTAATGGTTTCACGAATGTAGACAGATCAACATTGTTTATGATCGATGACACTTTGCGCACGAGGAACAATGGCGTAAAACTCAGATGTAGACAAGTAAATTCAGACTGCACCAAATTTTCTTCACCAACGTTGTAGTGCGAGAATGGAATAAGCTCCCATCATCAGTGGTCCAGTGTAACACGATTGACTCCTTCAAAATAAGCTCGACCGTCACTTCCTTCAACTTAATATCAACTAGAGTAGAAATGCAACGTTTTGGAGTCTTCTGATTAATGTAAAATCACTTAGGTTTAAGGACAGACCACCAAGTCTGGACCATGGGGTCTGTGTGGTCTGATTTTCTATGTAAATCTATGTAAATCTCTCTCTCTCTCTCTTCGGTTATGTGTCCATATTTTTATTTCTTTCCTTAATCTCTTTACATACTTTCCCTTGTTCTTTCTCACTTTCTCCTTATTTCTCATTCTTCCCACTGTGTCTTTTCTCTTTCTTTTCCTTCTCACTTTTTTATTCGTTTCCATTTTTTTCTGATTTTGTTTTTCTTGGCAACCTTTTTCTATTTTCTCTTCCACTACAATCACGACCACGATTTTTTGTTTTGTTTTCCTCCCATTTTCTGCAACACTTGCACCTCCATTACTTCGCTTTCTCTCTTGCCTTGGCATTCTGTCTGTCTCTTATTTATATATATTTTGTTTGTTTTTATTTTTCTCTTTGTTTCTCTTCTTGTGTCTCCATTTATCTTTCTCTCTTCTCTTCTTTATAAATCGTTCCGTCCTCTTGTCTCTTCAACAGTTCGTAATTTATCTTCCGGCAGACTCTTTATCTCCTTGTTTCCTTTTCTCCTTTCTTTGCTTCTCTTTGTCTTCTTGCCTTTTATTTCTCCTTCTTTAAATTTGCTTACTTCCTCTTTGCCTTTCTATTCCTCTCTTACATTTTTGTTATTCTCCTTTTATATCTTTTTTATTTCCTTTATTGATTATTTTCCTTTACTTTGGTGAGTTTGCTATTGTTTTTTTTTGTTATTTTCTATGTCCTTTTTTATTCTTTTTTTATCATTTTGCTTTTTCTTATATTCTCCCTTTTTTCCTCCATATCTCCTTGCCGCCATATCTTTTCCATCCACCCTTTCCTGTTTCCCTTCTCACATTTTCTTTCGTCCTACTCCACTACTCATCATCCCTTCCATCTTTTCCTTCCATAATCCTCCCCTATATTTTGTTCTGTTTTCAGTTTCATTTTTCAATTCTCTCCTACCTCCTGCCAGGTACCTTTCCCTCACCTCTCTATCTCCCCTTTCTTTTCCCTCTATAATTATTTCTCTCCTCCTCTTCCTCCTTTTCTCCATATCTACCAGTCCCTCCCCGTCCTCCGCTTCCTCACACTCCATCCGCGGACGTTCTCCCGCCCCATCACCCACTCTTTCTGTCTCCACCTCTCCCCTTCCTCGCTCCTGCTCTCTCCTCCTCCCCATCTCAACACACTCTCCCTCCATTCCTCCCCCTCCCTTCCCCGCCTCTTCCTCCACATCTTCAGCACCTCTTTCCACCTCTCCCCTTCCCTCTGCCCTTCTCCCCCCTTCCTCTTCCTCCTTCCTCCTCCTCCTTCTCCTCTCCCTCTCATCTCTTTCCGCATCTTTTACTCTTTCTACTTCCGCATCACTCTCTTCCTCCTCCTCCATACTCTCTCTTCCTCTTCGTTTTCAACACATTCTGCCTCACTCTTCCGCTCTCTCCTCCTCTCCTTCCTCCTCCCCTTCCCTTCCTCCTCCTTCCTTCTGCCCTCAACCCCACCACCATCTCCCTGCATGAATGGCAAGGCAAGAGGATGATGTTTCGGATTCAGCGCAGGCCGCGGCCCGAGGCAGACGCCAAGTGCTGGAAGTCGACGTTTGTGCCGCCATTACTGTTGCCTTTCTGCGGATCAAGGCTTTGGGAGAGAAAAAATATACATGTGTGATCTTTTGAATATGGAGCACCCACCTCCCCGCCCTCTCACTGACCGAAAGAAGAAGGATTGAAATGTGTATGTGCGTCCGTTTGTGTTATCTCTTCCTCCATCTCTTCCACCATTCATTTCCTGAGAAGAAAAAAATCATGCATGTTAATCTTTGTATGTGTAGCCCCCCCACCCCCACCCCCACCCCTCTCACTGCCCGAAAGGAGGAGTCTTGGAAACTGTATGTGTGATCGATTAAGTCTCATCTTTTCCTCCAGCTCTCCCAGCTTAATTTCCTCATCTCCTCTACTCCGCTTTCTTTTTTTTTTTCCCTTCCCTCATTTCTTCTTTCTTTGCTCTTATTATTATCATCGAGTACCTGCCCCTTCCTACACCCTGAAAGAAGGAGAATAGAAAGAAAATCTAGATTAGTGAATGTCTGTGTGTGGAGTGACCGTCCCAGCCACCACCCGAAAAAGAGAAGGGAAAAAGTAGGAAAATAATAAGACAAGTGCAGTTTGTACAGTATAAGATAATGACATGTGCCACCTTTACGTGACAGTCTTTGCCTCCCTTCAAACAGACTTCCGAAAACTGGGGAGTGTTGGAGAGCAAAGAAGACAAGGAGAAATAGAAGGGAAAAGCATGGACCGTGAAACGTATTGGGAAAGAGAAGACGAGGGAATGAGAAAGAAATATGTATAAAAGGCAAAGGGCATATAAGAGAGAGCACAAGACGAAGGGAGGGTGGAGGGGAGGGGAAGGGAAACTGACTCTGAATAAAGGGAGACGAGGAAGGGTTAGGGAAGTACATGAACATCAGGCGACTGTGATCTGTGGTGATGGGGAGACGGAAGGGAGGGAGGGGAGGGGTGGAAATAGTTGAATGGGAAGAGGTTGGGAAGTAGGGTAATGATGGGAGGTGATGAAGGTACAGATAAGAGGGAAGGGAGAGAGAGAGAAAAGGGATCATGGAGGAGAGTAAGAGAGAGAGGTAGCTGTAGTAAGGAGGAAGGGAAAGGAAAGAGGGGACAGGGGAATAGGGAGGTGTGTGGTAGGGGGAAGGATTTTGTAAGGGAAGAGGTGGAGAGGAAGGTAAAAGGGGAAAGTGTGGTAGGGGATGGAAAGGGAGGAACACAAAGCACACAAAGGAAGAACAAACAACAGCAGACCTGCTGGTCCTTACGAGGTTGTTTGTGACAAGCTACACTAACTCTGTAATCAAAGATGGAAGATGAAGGACAGCAAAGGCAAAGGCTCCTCCCCACCCCCCTCATCCCTCCAGCCAAAGCTGGCAGGAAAGGAAAAAGAACCATGCAGCATGGAAAAACTGCATGCAAATTATGTAGGAAAGAGGAAAGAACTACCATTACTGCTACCACTAACCGGGCGATAAAAGCGTACAAGGACACCAGTATTCGAAAGAACTTAACGTTATTACGACAATGAGTTTGGTTTGATTCAAAACACTTTTCTAATATATTCTTGAAGGCCGTAACTGTTGTACTATCATCGACATCACTGGGTAGAAAGTTCCAAACATTAACAACTCGATTGAAGAAGAAGTGTTTAGCTTCGTGCGACGAGAATCTTTTACCACTTATCTTCAAATTGTGATTTCTTCTTGTTCTCTTTGATCGATCAATTATAAAGGGGGCAGGCGATGTGGGTAGAGGGGGTGAGGGGGGGTTCAGCTCTCCCCAAACAGTGAAATACGGCTATGGCATTACAAGCGTGACGGTAGAAGCGGCGATAGCGGTGAATGAATGTGTGTGTGTGTGTGTGTGTGTGTGTGTGTGTGTGTGTGTGTGTGTGTGTGTGTGTGTGTGTGTGTTATTCGGCTTCACCCTGTTTGCCACACATAACCTTCCTTGCACATCAACACATTCATTGGCGGGTGAGGGAAGGAATTTCTTGGATTTTTTTTCGTTGTCATTTCGGATTTGTTATCTAGTGATGCTTTGTTAATTTTATTCGATATTTTTTTGTATTATTGATTGATGTTTTTGTTTTTGTTTATTTACAGGAGTTCGTAGTCATTTAACCACGGTGGTCACACAAGTTCCCACGCCTTCTCAAAAGTTCCCATGCCTTCTCAAAAGTTCCCACGGTAATAATCACATCCACGCAGTTGTTTTACTTTTTGGGTGACCTGGTAGACGATTCTCACTTAATAAACACGTAAAAGATGATGAAAATGTTACACATATAAACCGCAGCTGATGATAATGGGCAAGTTAGCGTAAGATGATGTATAGGGAATGGTGATGAAAATGATGACAGAAGTAACAGGAAGAAAAATAATAACTGAAAAGAAAGAGCAACACTTCTAAGAAAAAGGACAATAATAAGGAAATGGAAAGGAAGAAAAGTAAGACAAAAGGAGAAAAAGAAGAAAACATGATGCTCGTCGTGGTGGCAATGACAGTGTCTGTGACATGTGTTTTGTGAGCGGGACGAAACTTAACTACCAAAATGCTGAATAAATTCCATGTATATATTCAGTCAGGTGGATGTCTAAGGTGCTTGGGAATGTCTGATGCTATCCCAAAAATCTAGTTAAACAACTATAAAGCATCCATCGTTAATAATCATTGTCAAATTTGGCCCGATAATTTGAATGTCAAGAAAAATATGTTGTCTTCAACAATAGGTCATAGAGACTTCTTAGTAGTCTCATTTTATTTGTATTACAATTCTGCATCTTTTGGTATATAGTACATTCGGTTTTATACATATTATCGGTTTAAAATTGGAGATAAATATGAAAAAAAATATGCCGATTTTGAGTATTTTGCAACTTAAGAAAAGTTAAATAAATATGAAATGTGTGTGTGTGTGTGTGTGTGTGTGTGTGTGTGTGTGTGTGTGTGTGTGTGTGTGTGTGTGTGTGTGTGTGTGTGTGTGTGTGTATGTGTGTGGGCAGGTGAGTGTGTGGCGAAGCGTATTCATTAGCTGGGATTGTGCCTGCCTGACGGGCCGTCAGGCAGAGAGAGAGAGAGAGAGAGAGAGAGAGAGAGAGAGAGAGAGAGAGAGAGAGCAAATGAAAAAAATTGAGGTCGCTCTTGAAACCAAGACCTAATTTGGTGTGTGAGGGGCGGGCAGTGAGTACAGGGGCGAGTCCAGCCACTCCGGGCCTTCCGTGCGGGGTCAGGAGAGGTCAGAGCACCCTGCCGCGCCTCCCGTCCCCGTGTTGCCCGGCCCTGCCTGACACACCTTCCCACCATAATGTTCTGCCTTCGTTTCGGCACAGACTGAGAGCTGGACGGAGCAATTGGATATTTTAGGACCCCGTCAGTGCCTAGCGTATTCTTTTTACTCTCTCCCCTTTTTTTTTTTTGTCCGTTTTCGGTTCGGGTGTTTTTTTTCCGCTTGTTCACGTCCTTCCTTGGCAGAAAATGGGACTGGAGGGGATTGGGGTTCCCTTTTTTTTATCGGCTCGTCGTAGCATTGCAACAGAAAATGGGCTGCGAGGGTATTAGGTCTTCCTCTATTAGGGATGTGTGTGTTTTGTGTGATTTGGAGGAGCAAGAAGAGGAGGAGTAGGAAAGGATATGAAGGATGCATGTGGGGTGAGTGAGTGTTGATACGAATGGACTGTTTTGATCGTAATGTTGAATAGAATGCTATGTTTCATGTTGATGTTGATTAATGTATTATCGATAGGAAATTATGAAAGGTGTTTTGTGTTACTTTTTGTTAAAAGAAACTAATTTGTTCATTTTTACATGTGTGTGGCGTTGGTGTGTTGAGGAAAGTGCGTTTTAAGTCTCCAGCAAACAATTATTAGGTATTTATGAAGAAAGGAATGTTTTTTTTTTATGAAAAGAGAATATATCCAAGGAAAGAATGTCGTGTGTGTGTGTGTGTGTGTGTGTGTGTGTGTGTGTGTGTGTGTGTGTGTGTGTGCGTGTGTGTGTGTGTGTGTTTGTGTGTGTGTGTGTGTGTGTGCGTGTGCGTCAGTTGAAAGTTTTACGGGGACAACTGAAAAGATAAAATGATAATGTGAACGAAGGTGAGCGGGAGAAAAAACAACAATAAAGAAATGAATGATGGGATTAATAAAAGAATAAACGTGCACGCCAAGATAAGAGAAAAAAGGTTATATTGGATCTTAGGTGGTGCTGATTTATGTATTGTGCAGCGGTATAAAAAAATAATCGTGATTCAGTATTAGCAGAAAAATAAATATAAGAAAATGCTAATTGTGTTATGCAGAATGGGAATTGAGTAGAATGCTTTGGTAACATTGATAAATTTTTCGTGCCGTGATGAAAAAATCGTCGTTCAGCACAAGTAAAGGAATGGGGAATAAAACGTGAAGTGTATAATGCGGATTGGGAACTGAATCTACATTTTTCTGTAACGTTTCTGGCCGTGAAGTTCTCGTTCGTAATGGACAGGGCGAGGCGCACGAGTTAAAATATTAACACAAACTCTTTTTACCTTGATTACTAATGGACGAAGGTTCACCTTGTATATATTTTCCTCAGCCTCTGCATTATATTTTTTTGTCTTTCTAGCTGACTAGCTCAACAGGGCAATTAATCTATTACCGCTAATACATTAGATGATGTATAAAGTTTACCACTAAGTCATATTTTCTAACACTGGATAAAATGCGTTTCTGAAAGGATTATTACTCCCTTTTATCCGGTGATATGTTAACGCTGCCTTGCTCTCTAAGGGCTTTCTTTCCACTCACCTTTTCACCTTTGAATCAGTGCACCTCAGCCTTTTTGTAACTAGTCAAAACGCATCGGTAAAAAACTTATTTGATCTTTTATTGTGAGTACTTTTTCCTAACTTTCGTCCAACATTCTTTGAACTCACCTTTTGATCACCTTTTACTCATTTTGCCTCCACTTTATACTGATTACGCCTCCGTGGTCTAGTGGTCAGCGCGCCTGGCTACTACTCCGCTGGCCCGGGTTCGAATCCCGACCCAGGCAGTCGGTATGCAGATCACCAAACTGTTCATCCTCCCTTTCGGGCTGGCCAATAAATCAGTACCTGGAGAAGGTAAACTGTGGTAACCCGGATGTTACAATGGCCCTGTGTCCCGGGGTAATGGGCTACCTCCTACCACAGGCTCAGGGGCCAATGTTACGGAGATGAGCACCGAGGCATGCGCTGCTACAGCGTATGCCCCCAACTTTACCTTTATACTGATTGAAATGCGCCTCCTTTCATCCGTTGCTTTTTGATATATTTATAACAGTATCCTGCCGTCCACACGCCTTGCATAAACTTATTGTTCACCTTTTAATTAATTTGGCTCCACCATTCCTTATCTTACTAATTAAAATGCTTTACTGAAAATTTTATTCGGTTTATTTTTTTAATGTATTTCTGACACTTTTTTCCCATCCTTGTTCTTTGTAGTCACCTCCAGGACACATTTTACAACTCAACACGCAAATTTTCTTCACTAATTAGAACTAATCAATTTCCACTCCTTAGTAATTAAAATCCGTTACTGAAAGCATCATTCGTTCATATTAGCTGAAGATTTGTTCCTTTCTGTTATTCCTTCCGTACCTTTTGCCTTCACTTCTTATACTACTCTTTTTACAATGCTGCTTCAACATTTTTAACACTACTTGCCTTGCCATACTGGAAACTTTACTAGTCTCGCTATCCGGTGCTAATAAAGTTTTTTTTTGCTTTTCATAAACTTCGCTTCCGTCTCATTACCTTCTTCTATTTAGTGCACTTGTCTGATCATCATCATCATTTCATCGACGCCTGCTCCTAGGAGTTTCCACCAGGGGATGGCCACGGCAGAAGAACTTCCAACTTTCTCTATCCAGACACTCCCTCCTTGCCTGCTCAAAGTTTCTCAAAGATCTTTCCCACCTCTCCCTAACGTACTCATGCACCCTATCCCTCCTTTCACTGGAGGTCGTCCTCTAGCATTCCCTCCCTCTATCTCAATCACATACACCCTTCTGGTCATCTTACTCTCCTCCATTCGCTCCATGTCGCCAAACTACTGTAAAGTCTGTCGCTTCACTTCTTCCACCACTCCACACTTCTTCCCTTCACCCCTGTGACACATTCCAAAACGCTCGTACACACTTTCATTACTCATTCCATCCATTCTACTCACACCACAAGCACTCCTCAAATAACTCATTTCCACTGCCTGCACTCTAGACCTCTGACTTTCATTCCAGGCCCACGTTTCATATGTGAAGGTTGGTACTATTATTGTATTTCTCAAATCCCTCTTTACCTCCATGCTCACACTTCAGCCATTCATGATTCGTCCCAAAGACCCTACCACCCTTCTTCCTTGCAATGCCCTTTCTCTTATCTCTCCCTCCATACCACCATGCTTACATATAACTGATCCAAGGTACTTAAACTCATTGACCTCCTCCATTTCTTCACCATTCAAAATTATTTTGCATTCTTTTTCACATTCAATTCCCACTCTATATGGGCATACAAAATCTACAACCTCACTTCTACTTCGCTCACAAATCATCACTTTACTTTTGTGTACATTTACTTTCAGCTTTCTCCTATTAGACACTATCAAAAACACTGACCAAATTTTGTAAGTCACTTTCATTTTCTGCAATGAGCACCGTGTCATCAGCAAACAGTGTTGAATTCAGTACCCACTTCCTTCCCTCATCGAACAGTCTTACTCCAACTTCTCCAACTTTGCCCTTCATTTCTCTAATAACACCATCCATATAAATATTGAATAACCATGGTGACATGACGCACCCTTGGGGAGGTCTGGGGGGGTACCTCCTGGGAATATGGTAGATCCTATGGCTTTGAAATTTAAGTATGTTGCTTGTTGCTGTTCATCAACGTGATTCTGCAAATTTCACGAAATTTGGGTGAAACTGAAGGGGATACTGAAACAACTTCATTTTTTTTGTTTTTATTTTGGAGCTTTTATTTTTTTGTCAATCGAGTTCAAAAAAATTGTATAGAAACCTTGTTTATATATCTTTATTTTGTGTGGATGAAATTGTAAAGTTTTCTTTAGTTTTCGAGAAAAAAAATATATAAAAAAAATTCACCTTCGATTTTCTATACTTTTTTTTAGCATGTTTTTTTCATCTTTTCCAAATTTCCTCCACACAAAAAATAGCTCTTTAGTTGTACTTTTCATTGATATATCACAATGGACTCTGAGATTTTTTGTTGATTTTTTGAAATTTTTTGAAGTGAAAATTGCACGTTTTCGAGAAAACGGCTCCTGAAAATTTTTTCTCATCTTATTGGTGTCTTGCTTATTGTAGTGCTTTGATTGGCATGAAAACTTCACAGAATGTAGCACATTCTGTCTTCTTCCTGGATTAGATATGGTATCTGGTCCCCCCTTTTAAAAAAAAGGAATTATTCACTCAAAGGTGAGGGTTTCAGAAGGCACCACCTTCCTCATTGTCGCCAGATTTTATCTCAGAACTCCCCAGGTTGATATGAGTCGTCCTTTTCTTCTGTTTTTCTCCTTTTCACTTTTGGTGTTGCATGCTGAACTCTTTCTTTATCCAACCACCTCATAGTTTCCTGTATAGATGTTTCACTTCCTCCTATGACTGGCTGAGGTACACTACCGCTTGTGAGGCAGACAGACCCTCCCCGGCTGACGTCGCGCCAACAACACACCACCAGAGTGTCAAGTGACAAAATTTACCTCCAAAAATGTTTTTTATGGAGGCGATTTTACACATATATAGGCAAATATTCATAGCGCATGTGGTGGCACGTGAAGCATGCTATGTGGCAACACTACCAGCTGTTTAAATGGCCGCCTCAAGGCGCGGGGATTTAAATTTTAAAAAACAAACTTCACCACGCGATACTTCATGGTATCCCCGACATGATAAGCGAAGAAAACAAATTTCGTGGATTTGAAAAATATTCCGCCAAAAATACCCCCAGACTTCCCCCTTAAGCCCACTTTTATCTCAAAATGTTCACTTGTTTCTCCAGTAATTCTGACACATGCAGATGCATCCTCATAGAAAGACTTTATTGCACTAAGCAGTTTTCCTCCCACACCATAAATCTTTAAAACATCCCACAATGCAATACAATCGACTCTGTCATAAGCTTTTTTCAGCTCCATGAATGCAGCGTATAGTTTCTTTCCTTTTGCTATTATTTTTTCTACTACCATCCTGAAGGCAAATATCTGATCCACACATCCCCTTCCCTTCCTGAAGCCTCCTTGTTCCTCACTGATTTTCTCTTCTGCAAGTCTTTGCACCCTCTCTAATATGACTTTCCATATACCTTTCCGGGTATACTCAGGAGACTTATACCTCTATAGCTTCCACATTCCCCTCTCCTGCCCTCCCCTTGTAAACTGGGACAATGATGGCTTTCGTCCAGTCTGCTGGCACCCCCCCCCCCCTCCCATGCTACTTCACATATCTTGACCATCCATTTAACGACTACATCTCCTCCACACTTCAACTTTTTTGCTGTGAGTCCATCAATTCCTGCTGCCTTTCCATTTTTTAATCTTTTTATTGCCTGATTTACTTCTTCATATGTTATACTTCTTTCTTTATATACTCCTCCTCTACCTCTACTCAAAACTGCTGCTGTTACAGCTGCTGGACGTCCATCCTCAAAATTCATTAAGTTTTTGAAATATTCTCTCCATCTCTCTTTCACAGCTTCCCCGTCCTTCAACATCTTTCCATTCTCATCCATAACTTCATTTATTTTACTTGAGGAGATATTTTCTGCATTTCTTTCGTTTTTTACTTCTTTCCAATATGATTTCCTGTTCCCTTTATATTTTCCACTTAGTCTTTTTCCGAAGTCTTCGTCAACTCTCTTCTTACTTTCTTTTATGGCTTGTTTTAATTTCATTTTGCATTCTGTATATTTCTTTTTGCTTTCCTTTTTTACTTGCTCAGCCACATTTCTTTCTTGAGTTTTCTTGAAAAGTTCCCTTTTCTCTTTTACTATCCTCCTTATCGCTTCTGTCCACCATGAATTTCATTTTCATTTTCCATCTCACTACTTTCATCCCTAACACTTTTTTTGTTGCAGTTACCATTACTTCTTTAAATATTCCAAAAACTTTTTCAATATTTGTATTATCTTTTACACTTTCCCATTTTTCACTTAAGGCCTTTGCACTTGTCTCCAACACGCTAATTAAAGCATCAATTTAATATTTTTCTTTTGCCGACTGCGATTATAATTTCTTTGTATTCATTTCACAATTTTCTTTTCCCTTCTCATATTTTCTCCTAATACATCCAGCTACATCATTTACTAGATCGACAAACAAACTTCTCTTCTGTTGATATTCTAATTTATTCTCATCTATTCACATATTTATTTATTTGTTTACATTTTTCTTTTTCTCTTCCCTCTTTGTCTCCACCTCTCCTGTTCCTCCATCTCCCTCTCCTCCAACTTTCACTTCCTTCCATCTCCTCCACCTCTCCTGTTCCTCCCTCTCCATCTCCTTCATCTTTCCTGTTCCTCCCTCTCCTTCTCTTCCATATTTCCTGTTTCTCTAATCTTTCCTCTATCTCTTTCCCTCTCCTTCATCTTTCCCGCTCCTCTCTCTCCTCCACCTTTAATCTCCACCGCCTCCACCGCGGTCCTGCCTTCCACTCTCTCCTCCCATCAAGCCTCCCATTCATCTCCCTTTCACCTCCACTCTCGCCTTCCCTCTTCCTCTCTCTCTTTCTTCCCACTTACACGTTCAGCTTTTCCAGTTCCTTAATCATCTTTCAGCACTTACAGTCATTCTCTCTCTTTTCCTCTTCCTCACTTTTCTTTTTATTATATGCAATGCTCTCTTGTTTCTCTTTGTTAACTATTTCGTCTCCCACATTATATCCTTTTTCCTTCCTCGTCCTCTTTATTTATTTTGCTACATTCACTTGATATCCTTCCACTACCCTATCAGCACTCTTCTTCCTTCCTCCTCCTCCTCCTTCCCATTTCTCGTTCACTTCCTTCGTCATTCTCCTTTTCCTCTTTCGTTTTTTCATCCATTTCCCGGTACTCTTTTTCTCGTTTTTTCCTTCTTCCACATGCAAATTTGATCGCCAATTCTCATCCTCTCTGTCTTCCACCTTCTCCACTCTCTCCTTCTTCCTCATTATTCTACTTTCTTACTCATGTTCTCTCCTTTTTGTTTTCTTTTACAGGAGGAGGAATCAATGAATGCGCCTGATGGGACAAAGATGAAAAGGTCAGAGAGGAAAGGAGTTGGTGGATAGCTGTAATGGACTAATTATTGACGTGTATGCTGCAGGCAGTTTCATTAATGCCTAGAATAAATGAAACACAAAATATAGATCGACATTTACCGGATTATTGCACGCAAGGAAAAAATGTAATTGCAGTTGAAACACATGAATTGCATTTGCCTGGAAGATGACTTGGTTAAGCAGCGCGGGGCCGCGTCGATCATGATTGAAACTGACTATGAAAGATACAAACAATGTAAGGTAGACATTTGCTGGCTTAATACATACAGGAAAATACTATGTGATTATAATAATGACAAAAATACTAGTAAAGAATAGTAATAATAAAATAATAGTAATAGTATGAACGACAATAACACAATAACCACAATAATAATAATAATAATAATAATAATAATAATAATAATAATAATAATAATAATAATAATAATAATAATCAATAATGATAATAATAATAATAATAATAATGATAATAATAATAATGATAATCAATAATGATAATTAATAATATTAATAATAATAATAATAATAATAATAATAATAATAATAATAATAATAATAATCCGTTTTCATTTTTCCTGGGCGGTTGGACACTTTATGACTCTCCTCCATTCTACTCTGTCTTCTGCCTGATGTTCATCCAATCCCATCAATGCCAAGTCTTCCTGTATACACTTCTCCACGTTTTCCTAGGTCTATCAACTGGTCTCCTTCCTTCTACCTCTAATCTCTCTACAACTACCAGCACTGTATCCTCACCTGCTCTCTTTACATGTCCAAAACATCGGAGCCTTTCCCTTCTGAGCACTGTTTCCAGGTCCTCTTCTCCACATCTGTTAGGTACATCTGCACTGGACACCCTGTCTTGCCACCTGATCCCCGCTATATACCTCAGCCTTCTGCGATCACTTGCTCTCAATACCTCCGTCAATTTTCTAGTCAGAGCCCATGTTTCTGCTCCATACAACATCACTGATCTAATACACGCTTGGTAAGCCCCTGCTCTGCTCTTTAGAGGGGTGCTACGTTTCACGAGCAGACTAGCCGCCCCACTTTAACCACGCTGCCGCCACTCTTGCTCTCACTGTCCTCTCTACTCCCGCCTCACAATCCAGAACATCTCCCAAATAACAAGAAATGTTCTACCTCATCCAGCCTTCCTCCATTCACCTCTAGTTCATCTCTTTCAGTTTCGTGTCCTTGCTGTCTCCTTACGCAAACTGGTCATGTAAAATTCTGCACTCCTCTTACATGTCTGAGGCCTGAGCATCTAAGGTGGCACCATTGCCTGCAACATATGCATAAGACTGAATTTACACCTACTCCCTTCCCACAGCATCCACATGGATATTTTCCTGATTTAATCTTTTCTCTTGCTTCTTTTCCAGTCACCATGTACTTTGTTTTTTCCATATTAATATTCAAACCTCTCTCCTCCATTCCTTCCTTCCATTTATTAAACTTTTCTTTCACATCTTCTGCTGTCTCTGCATTTACTACCAAGTCATCTGCATACAGCAGCTCCCATGGTGCCTCTCCTCCTGCTTCCTTTGTTGCCTCCTCCATTACTGTTATAAACAGGAGCGGGCTAAGGGCAGAGCCCTGCTGAACTCCCACTCCAATTTTGAATCCATCTGATGTTCCCGCCACTGTTTTCATTCTTCATTTTGTACCTTCATATACTGCCATCACCGATTCAACAAATCTTTCTGGTTCTCTTTGTCTTCTCAATGCCCATCTTATAATTTCCCTTGGTATTCTGTCAAATGGTTTCTCTAGAGCTACAAAAACATGATACAATCTCCTCCTCTTCTCCATAAACCTTTCCTGAAGTCCTGTCATAGTACATATTGCTCCACTTGTTGATCTCCCAGAGCAAATGCCAAACTGACTTTTATCAATTCTCATTATCCTTCTCAGCCTCTTCTCCAGGACTTTTTTCATATACCTTCCTGCCATCCTTCAGTAACCTTAGCCCCCTATAGTTACCACATTTCAAAGTATCTCCTCTCCCTTTAAAAATGGGTATAGTGTAGCTTTCTTTCTAATCTTCTGGTATTTCTTTCTTTTTTAATACATCGTTTAACACTCTTGTCAATTCCACCACTCCTTCCTTCCCTGCTGCTTTTATTAAATCTACAGTTAGCCCTGAAGGTTCTGCTGCTCTACTATTTTAATTTCCTTAAGTGCTTCTTTTACTTCATCTTCCGTATTTTTTTCATGTGAGCCTTCTGCTATTTCAGTTTATTCATTCATTTAACAGTTCACTGAAATATTTACTCCATCTTTCCAATATCTTTTCTTTTTTCACCATGATGTTCCCTCCTTCATCTTTTACAAACTTTGCCCCAACTACATCTGCTCTTTCTCTTTTCATATGTTTTGCAATTTTAAACATATCATTTTTTTTTTTAATCTCCCTTCTCTCTCCCTCACCCACTCTTCTGTTGCTTTCTTCTTTGCCTTCGCTACCTCTGTTTTTGCTTTTCTTCTTTTCTTTAAACACCTCTCTATCTTCCTCCTCCTTTGTCTTCTGCCATTTCTTGTATACCTCCTTCTTTTCCTTGATGGCCTGCTGTGCTATTCCATTCCACCATCTTGTCTCTCTTTCCTTTCTTCTAATTCCTTTTGTTTCAGCACACACTTCTCTCCTTGCTTTCATGATATTTTCTTTCAATTGTTACCATCCTCCATTATTTTCCTCATTTTCCTTTTTCACTCTTTGTTCAAACTCTTCTGATTTCCTCCTCCCTCAGCTTTTACACTTTTATTTTTATTTTTATTTTTTTATCTTTTCCTCCCTACCTTCGTGACTACGTCAGCACACAAAAGTCTAGGTTGTGGCAGGCACGCTTCCCCCGGGATCACCTTCACGTGTTTTATCCAAAAATCTTCATCCTTTCTGTACACTATATAGTCTACTTGCGTTTCCACTCCTCCACTTTTATACGTTGCCATCTTTTCTTTTTCTTTCTTGAACATACTGTTTGCAACAACCAGTCCACTGCCCTGACAAAACTCCAATATTTTCTCCCCTTCTCTAATAATAATAATAATAATAATATTAATAATAATAATAATAATAATAATAATAATAATAATAATAATAATAATAAGAAGAAGAAGAAGAAGAAGAAGAAGAAGAAGAACAATAAGAATAAAAAGAAGAAGAAGAAGAGGAGGAAGACACGTTTGCATAACAGACGACGAATAGATTAAGCAGATGCATAAGTTGTGTTGCTGGAAAAAAAAAATATCTCTGTTTGAATGCACTCCACAAACATTGACGAACACTTGCAGAAATAATGCAGACCAGGAGGGATAATAATTGCACAGGACACACGCGATATTACGTTTGCATAACAGAGGAAGAAATAGATTAAGCGAAATCCGAAATCAATTTACTGGGAATTGTACGGAGTTGCGAAAAAATATGTAAAAAATAAACGAAATGAAGGATCATCATTAATACAGTCGGAAAAAAATAGATAATATTTGTGACTGCTTCCAACACACGGAATTACGTTTCCAGAAAAGATGAGTAGATTAAGCGATGCAGAAATAAAGTTACGTGAAAATATATTCGTTCACAAATGAATTATATAAAATAAGCAAACATTTACAATGTTAATTAGCGCAAGGGAAAGGATTGTAATTGGTTTTGGAACACTAAATTTCATGAAACACTAAATTGCATGAAAGACGACGAAAAGATGAAGCAATAGATAACTTAATTACCTGGAAAATATTCTTACATACGTAAAACAAAACACACACTAAACATAAGCCAACGAGATCATGATAAATAACCAGCAGGGGATGAAAGGGTCTGCGGTCTGCACACACACACACACACACACACACACACGGCCCGGTAGCTTAGTGGATAGAGAGTCTGCCTCACAACTAGAATGACCGGGGTTCGATTCCCCGGCCGGGTAAAGATAAGTTGGGTTTATCTTCGTTCACGTGTAGCCCCTGTTCACCTAGCAGTGAGTAGGTACGCGACGTCAGGCAAGGAGTTGTGACCTCGTTGTCGCGGTGTGTTGCGTGAGTGGTCTCAGTCCTACCCAAAGATCGGTACTACGAGCTCTGTGCTCCTCCGTAGGGGAATGGCTGGCTGTCTCGAGAGAGACCCGCAGCAGACCAAGCGGTGAATTACACACACACACACACACACACACACATCAATCAATTTGCATTCAAGGTGACGTGAAAAAAACAGATAAAAGGCAGAAATTATGTGAACGCGAAAATGAACTTGTGTGTTGAAAGGCTCGCTGACTCGCAGGCTCTGAGAGCAAGGGGAAAAAAAAAGAAAAAGAAAAGAAAGAAAATATATATCTATAGATATATATATATATATAGATATATATATATATATATATATATATATATATATATATATATATATATATATATATATATATATATATATATATATGTATATATATATATATATATATATATATATATATATATATATATATATATATATATATATATATATATATATATATATATATATATAACAAAGATAATATAGTCTGATCAACGCGAGTGTTTTGTGCCTCGAGAGCATTACCGACGCTTACTATTCTACGCGTTGTTGTTTTTTCAACAAAATTGTGTTATGCAACTTATTGGCGCGTGTTTTGAAAAGGTCGAAAGTGATGAGCTGAACGGAAAAAAAAAAATAACATAATGGCTCTTGATCTGAAAGCTTTTTTTCTTCGTCCATTATTGAACGTATCAGTAGAGGTAAAGGTGCAAAGAAAAAAAAAGTAGTAGTAGTAGTAGTAGTAGTAGTAGTAGTAGTAGTAGTAGTAGTAGTAGGAAACATGGAAACATGGACTACCAGGCAGCAGAAAGCCTGTTGGCTCATGACTAGGCTGCCTGCGTTCAGTGATTTAATCAATCCGTTTGCCATAGGAGTGGCTTGCAGGGAAGGATTAAAGCACTTGTGTACCTACTCTTAGGAACGTTCAGTTCACTGCCGATGCAGCAAAGTGGCGATCAATGCGTTTCTTGAAGGAGTTGATGGTCTCTGCGCTAACCACTTCTGCAGGAAGGCTGTTCCAGTGGCGAACAACTCTATTCGAGAAATAACTCCTGCCGATGTCGGTATTGCATCGCTTTGCTTGAATTGTTTTTCCGTTGTTTCTTGTTCTCAGGTTGGTTTGTAGCGTAAAGAGTTTGGAGCCTCAGGGTTACTGACTGAGTGAGGTCATGCTTTGTTATTTTGTGCCATAAACTGTCGCCTATTATATGTTTGAAGATGCTAACTTAACAAAATCACAAAAAAGCTGCCATACATCTTGACTCGGGAAAATTATCTTCCCGTCCTTACTAAATGAGACTTTCTATATAACACTGTGACGGCTTTCTTTGTTATGTTATGCTATAGGTGTCTGGATACCACGTGTTTGAACGTTCCTTAAATTTAACCTAACCTATTGGAAATACAATATTTGCTGCTTAAAACTTTCTAAGTAAGTGATATTAACGAAAACTGGTTTGTTTATTAAGGCAAATACACGTGTGAAATTTTTTAAAATTCCAATAAATTCCCCAAATTTCTGGGACCTGAAAATTCACGGAAACTTTCCATGGAAAGTTTCTATTTTACCGGAAACTTTTCCACCCTATGCAACCCTACCCACTAATCTGTTTAAGTGGAAATTATGTACTTTTTATTGAATTCTGTGTTTACCCCCTTTGTCTATTAAATCAAGGCAATGGTCAATATCAAATACATCTTTATATGCGTCACCTCGGGTCCGGGATGTTTGTGTTGTATCGGTATTTATATGCCAACGCACAAGCACGTTTATCACATTAACTGAAGACAGACAGATAGACACAGACAGTTAAATAGATAGACAGTGAAATTGATAGTTAATTGATAAGTATTCATTGGTAAATAGATAGATAGAAAGATAGACAATCACGCAAATAGGGAGACAGACAGACAGACAGGCAGACAAAGAGACAGACAGAGACTGACAGACAGACAGATGGACAGACAGAAACAAGGGAACACGCTGCCCTTAAGAGTTTCGTCAATATGGAAGCAAACACAAAACAAACGAATGAAAACTTGCGGCAAATCAAAGAAAACGAAGCTGAAATCAAAGGCAACGAAAAAAAAAAAGATAAAGGACGCGGACAGGGAGAAAGACACTGTGTGATAGTGTCGTTTAGATTGAGGGAAGATGTAAGCGAACACACACACACACACACACACACACACACACACACACACACACACATATACACACACACATACACACACACACACACACCACCACCACCACGACCACCTTTTTCGGCCATATTCAATTAACACGGTGTGATTGCAAGGCCTCGACTCTCTCAGATGTTCCCTGCAGGTGTTCCCTTCAGATGTTCCCTGCAGGTGTTCCCTTCAGATGTTTCTCGCCGGTGTTCCTTCTGGTTTCCTCTTCAGATATCTCAACAGGTTCTCCTCTCAAGTGTTCTGTCAAGTTATTAATACTAAATGGCGTTCCAGTCTACCTGGGGACACGTGACGCAGGTAAGATGGGGCCAGTTAACTAGATACATGGGCCAGGTGGGGGCAGGTGAGGTTATAGGAAGACGAGGCGTTGGGAGGACATGTAAAGAGTAGACAGGTAATGAGATATGAATGGGCAGGTGAGGGAAGGCCGGTTTAGGGTTTGTTAGGGCAGGCGTGTGGCACAGGAAAGGGAAGGTAGGTATGGACAGGTAAGCGATACAGGTGATGACACAAATCGGCCAATTGAGATCACAGGAAGACCGACTATGAAGTGCATCAGCCAGGTGTGGTCAGGAAGTGAATGGCTCAGGTTAAGACAGGTAATAGTCGGGTCACTTAGGGCGGAAAAAAGGCTTTCGCTTCACCTTAGGTGAAGGAAGTATTTTGAGGGTCTTATCCTAAGCATTTTGTGCCGCTGAATCCGAAAATCATAGTTGGGTCACTCGTTATTGGTAAGTTTTTGCGCAAATTGCAAATTTCGGAAATTGGCAAGAAAAAATTGCAGAATGAGAACCAGACGTCGTAGGACCCTGGTTTTTGTCTTAAAATGAAGCTTTTTAAGAGTGCATAAAATGTTATGTAGTACTCCGTGGTTGTATCTGTTCGCATTACTGAACTATAATGGAAATTATAGATAATTGGAAAAAAATGGAAAAAAATATAAAAGGAATAATTTTGGCCTTAAAGGCTGATTTTTTAAAAATTAAAAACTAAATTTTAAAGAAGGAACTGAGTTCCTTTTTTAAAATTTAGTTTTTAATTAGTAAAAAAAATAAAATAACAAACAATTGTTCTTAGGACACATGTAATTAACGAATTTGTGCAAGGGTGGGCAAAATTATTGCGTAGAACAGGGTATTTCAACTGAATTATTCACTAGCGTTTAATCGATCCAACAAAACAAGTATCTAGGTCTCACAATAAATAATAGTTTAATCCAGAACACAAAATTTCAAACAACGAAACCGAGTCTCCTCCGCGTATTTTGGAAAATCACAATTAGAACACAAAAAATACAGAACACAAAATAGCGAGCGTTCACAGGTTGAAAAAAAATAGAATATCTAGTCGTCTACGCCATCGACGTCCTCATGCCCATCTTCCTCGTCGTTGATGCACATCTCGGGGGAGCAATCGCAAAGCTCCGAACAAGGAGTCTGCAGGCGTTGACAGCGGCAGCGATTGGTCGAGCAGTTCGTCTTGCATCCGCACTGCATCACATCCATGATACTTTGCGGGGCGGGAGGCAGGGTGGAAGGAATAGGCGCCAGGTCTGCTTCGTAGCCGTACTTGGTCGGGTCGAGGGTCACCAACTCCTTCTTCACGGCCCCCTCCCAGACGACGGCCTGTAGCTGGGCTCGCATAATGTGCTGGGTGGTGACGGCGACTGTCGGAGGGGCCAGTGCTGCTCCAACCTTCTTCTTCTGAAGTGCCGTCCACCTCGCCTGCGGCAGAGAGCAGGTATATCCGTAAATTCTACTCACGAATCGGCACAGCACGTCCAGGCTCTCTTGCGTCAGCGGACCAGGGCTTCGGAGTGTACCCAGAGCGTCGAGGGTTGCCTGGTCGGCCGCCTGGAACACAGGCCAAGCTTGCAACTTGCCTTTCCTGAAGAGGGCGCAAGTGGTGTCGCAACCAGTCAGAGCATGGAAGGACGTGATCACATCCGCGTGACAGCCCAGTTTGTCGTGGATGAGCTGAACGTTGAAAGTCGTCTTGCCAATCTGGAGGCACGTGTTGGGAGGTATCTTGGGGAAGTGTCGGAGGAGGAGGACGAGGACGTCAGTGTCCGGAGAAACTACGGTTGCCTCCACATCTTTGTCGAGCAGGGAGAGATGATATATCATCTTAGTGTCCGCTTCCTCTTGTTCTGAAGCGAACTTGGCTCCGTCCGGTCCAGAAGTTGCCACGGCTTTGCCGCGCCACGCGCAGACGACGCGTAATCCCCATGAATGGTTCTGGATTTGGGAGGCAATGAGAGAGGTCATAGCATCCTTGTTGCTTTTGGTGGACAAGATGTGAGCCATGGTCATTCCAGCTTTGATCCTCGTCGCTGCTTGGATGTCCATATCGTATCCTCCACCTCGGGCTCGTTGTTCCCTCGTCTTGTCTTTGAGGGACGCGCCGATGTCGTACCTGTCGAAGACAAGGTGCAACTCCCCGTAGCCAACACCCAGTCGGGCAACTCTCTGCAGTAAGGATCCAACTAGCTCCTTGAAGTTTGCTGAGCCGGAAACGGGGTGCTGCTGAAGGATAGCCATACCGTCGAGGACCAGCACGCGAGAGGATGAAGGGGGTTGGGAGGCCGTGGAGACCGCCGCGTTCATCTTCTTCAGAACCCTGAGAAGGGCACTTTTTGTCGTGACCCGCGGGTAGCCTTGGTCGTCAAAGAGGGCAAGAGGGAACAGGGAGAGCTCATAGATGGAGATGATGGTGCGAAGGTCCAGACTGCTGTCGAGTTGGACGGCGAGCAGCAGGCGCCGATTGAAGTCTGAGGATCCCGTGACAATCACCTTCTTCCCTCCGATTGAAACTTTGGCTTTCTTGCCCAGCGTTTTGAATGTCTTGGTAGGCAGACGATGAAGGACTTCCCATGGACTTTGCTGCGCAGTCCTGATCCTTCCCTCTTCGTACTTCAAGAGAGCTTCCTTGCCAGTCTCCTCGATCCTTGTCAGTGCGTCCACCATCTCATCTGGAGCAACCTTGCGGGAAAGGACGGTGGTGAGTTGGGCTTTCTCGCGAGTGAAGGGGTTATGCTGGCGAAGAAGACCCGCAACCTCTTTGGTCATCTCGTGTGTCTTCTTCGTGACCGCTGGGCTGTCCTTGTGGTGCTTTGATGCCGTAGCAGACCTTCCGAAGGATTTGGCCTTGATTGCCAAGAGTTCGTCTTGGATCAGGAAGAACTTGGTCCTCGTCGAGGGATTTTTCGTGATCCCTACCAGCCCACCGTCACCTTTCAGAGCCCGGTTCACCTGTTCCAAGGCATGGTCGCAGCCAAGAGACGTGAAAGGTACCAACGACTTTCGGACGACCCAGTGTTTCTCCAAGTACGTCCACGCTCTTGGATTCTTGAGTCGGAGGTCCTGCATCATGGCCACGTAAACCGGGACGAACCGGGCGTAGGAGCTTCGATTCAGGGCGAAGAAGAACGGTCCGAACTCCTCCAACGTCTTCAGGTGCAGCGCCCAGTCTCCTGTCCGCACAGCCCTGGTGTAGTTCAGAAGCAGGAGGACCATCTTGACGTACGTCATGGAGAATTTGCTCAAGGGACTGTCGTCTGATCCCGCTGACCTCAGGATCTGCAGCTTGGGTGCAAGGATCTCGAGGGCTTTCTTGAAGGAATCCAGTCTTCCATCCTTTGCCAACTCCTTGACGGCGACTTCTTCAGCTCTCTCCATTGTCCCGGAAGAGAACTTGAGAGCTAGGAGTGCACTTGTGAGGATTAGGTGCGCCTCAGTTCCGCGGTTGACGTGGTTTCCGGCCAAAATCTGCTGGATTTTAGCAATGCACTGTCGGTGCCAGGACCAATCGTCCCTTCTAGAGGACCTCCTGTGGGCCTCTACGAATTCGCTTTTCGAAGCCCACTTGGCCAGCATACTCCGAACATCCTCCTTGGGCGTCCGAGGTCGAAGGACCACATCTCCGTTAGTTGCACCGCAAATGACACACGATTTCATTGCGAGCCCTGGGAAGGAAAATGTGCGATATAATAAATGAATTTATTTTATTTACGGGTTTATAGCTAATTTCTAAAATTATAGCCAATGCAATTTTACATTTATTTGCGAGATTTCATTACCGTATGTCATAAAGTACGACCATGAGGGGACAGTCAGAGAAAAATTCCCATTTTCTATGAATCAGACGGTAGTGCCTTTATGAGAACAGATACAGCCAGAAGCATTTTATAACTTTTGTTGTGCTCCTAATAAGCTTCAATTTGAGTCCAAAACGAGGTCTCTACGACGTCTGGTTCTCATTCTGCAATTTTTTTCTTGCCAATTTCCGAAATTTGCAATTTGCGCGAAAACTTACCGCTAACGAGTGACCCAACTACGATTTTCGGATTCAGCGGCACAAAATGCTTAGGATAAGACCCTCAAAATACTTCCTTCACGTAAGGTGAAGCGAATCGCCCTAAGTGACCCAACTATAATACGAGAATCATTCTTACATTGGCCAGTTGGTTCCATGGAAATGCATGTATTGAGTTACAGAAGGACAGATTATGAGGCATGTCGTCAAGAGGAATAGGTGAGTTTCAGACAGGTTACAGAGTTTGGTTGAAGGAACAGGCGCAGGAAGATGTATATTTAAACAAAGCCGCAGGAAGAAGAGCTGTGTTTTAGTCAAGCGAGGTGAGAACAGGACAGGTGTGTTAAAGCCATACAATGTAACAGGATTATGATTTACGTGGACAGGGTGAGGTCAGGTGAGGTCACGCATAGAACAGGTGACGAGCAACTGGTGTAATAGTTTTTTTTGTGTAATTGGTCGCCGGATTAAGTAAGCTTTTAGGTAAAGGGACAATATGAAGAGTAAAATCCTATAAATGTGCGTTAGTCGTGAAAGGTTCAAGACTAATTCAACAGTGTCTGGCGTTATGAATATACGACGTGGATCATTTTTTTTTTCGTGTTCAAGTTGTGAGTAGCGCAAGGCGGCGGGCGGCATAAATGATTACATGTTCGTTAGTTGATAAATGTGTCGAGAATAATTCACTGATGCTGGGAAATGTAACTGAAAACTTTGACAATATTAGTCTTTGCATATGATGGTGTTTAAGCTTCAGTTTGCCTGAGGTCACTGTGTAGTTGGAGAGTAAATAATTAATGTGCGTTGATTGTTAATAATAAAAAGATTAACTCAGGGATTTTAAGTGTATACCGAACTGCGTGGAGTTTAATTAGATGTAAATTTTCTATAAATTTTTATTTTGTTCTTAATATCGTTTTTTATTGGTTGTTTTTTTATGTATATATATATTTTTTCTTATGTCTTGTATTTTATGCTTGGGTTGTGTTTTTTTTTATGTTTTGATGCTTTTTTCTTAAGTCTTGTTATTTTCTGGTTATCTTTGTATCTTTTTTAGGCCTCGACGTGTTTTCCGAGCGTCTTGCTCTTCCTTCCCTTCTCACACATCCTTCTCTCCCCGTACAAACATAACAGCAATAAAAGCTCATGCTCCATTACAAGGCAGTGTACCTCCAAGAAAATCAAAGACGAGAAGCAAAACGTGGCACAGGTTTTCAAAGCCAGTGTCAGTGTTCCGGCGTGGGGAAACATTCCGATCATGTCTTATGTATCGGCGGCTGGTGAATAATTCCCGTGGGCTCAGACGCGGCGAAGGAGGATGAAATAAGGGTACAGGTGCGGGTACACGCCATAGCTGCGCGTGGCCTCGGTGCTCAGCGGGTGAAGAGGCGCGGATAAAACACCGTCAGGACGCGGCTTTGGCGGCGAAGACTGTGGCCGAATATGCATTTTTAATAAAATAAGATTGTTTTTTTGAAAAAAAAGTTTTTTTTGTGGGGGGAGGGGGGCAACAAGTGGGTTATGTTTGCTGTACAAGGGTGTTCCGGAGATTCTTTGCATGAACCTTTGACTTTCTTATTGATTGCATGTTGATCTTATCGTAGCGTAGATGAGTCAAAATGCTGATGAACATTTTCTGGAAATATTTTTTTTTCTAATATTAAAGGCTGTTGTCTGGATTGTTAACATCAGCCACACTCACTCACTGGCTGCATGTTGGTATTCCTTTTTTTCTTCATTTTTTGAAGCGTAGATGATTATTAAGGTTTTATGTAAGTGTACGTATAGACGGGGAGATTCTTTATATATATATATATATATATATATATATATATATATATATATATATATATATATATATATATATATATATATATATATATATATATATATATATATATATATATATATATATATATATATATATATATATATATATATATATATATATATATATATATATATATATATTCCACACTTTAATTATTTTATATATTTTTTCAAATGGGATATCCTAGTCAATCGCATATTTTTGTCCATCTGTTGTCCTCTCTTCTAAATGTGCCCTGACCACTCCCATTACTTGATCTTAATTACCTTTATTGTATCATATCCTTTTGTCACATTTTTTTTCTCCTTTTTCAGCTTTTCATATCCACCGAAGTCATTTCCAGTATCAGTCCCTGTTCCTCTTTGGGCATGTCTCACTTTGCTGTCCCATGTGGCGGAGAGAATGATGCGCTGATCGCACACCTTCCGCCCCAGCCACCACGGTCAAGTGTCTCTCAAGCTCAGTATATTATCGTGTTCACCGAAGGCACTCTCCCAACGTCGTCGTTTTATATACAGTTCGAGAGAGGGATTTATTTGTGTCAATTTTCCAAAATGTAGATATTCATTTACTGTTTCTAGAGCTTCTTTGATCTTCGCATTATTGAACATGACAACTTTGTTTTTAATCATGTGTAGCCTGACCTTCCCCGTTTAGTTACTTCATCACAGGCTGCAGCTTGTCATTAGTCCTGCAATAAAAAAACAGCGGTCTAGCAAGACTCAACATACATTATTAACCCTCTCAGTACCCACCCAACCACCCAGTAACCACACCAACGTCCACCAAACCTTATCCATCCATTCACTCACCCACATTACCCATCCCCCAATCCCACCAACCCTACCAGCTAGCCATCCACCACAACCTCCCTCACCCCTCCTCCGTCACCCACCCACACCACTCCACCCGTTATCAGTCCACTGCCTTAGTTAATCTTAGGCCTATGTTCTCCAACATTTCGGGGCTTACACACCCACGTTTTATAAGGCCTTTGTAGAGGCTGTTGTGGGTATTTTCATGGGTAGTTTGATGAGGCTAATGATGGTTTCACAAGGATAAAAAGAATGCATTTTTCTAACTATATTCCCTTACGCACTTCCTTTCCCATCACTCCCCAAGCGCCTATGCTGTCCTCTTACACCTCAGTTCGCCCTCAGCCTCACTCTATTTGGTTATCCCTCTCCCCCTAACACACCCTCGAATATATGTTTTTTCCTCCTCCTCCTCCTCCTCCTCCACAGAAGGGAAGCATAAGATGGCAGAATTGCTGCGTGGAAGTTCACCATTTTAAGGAAACAGTGGAAAGAGGGGCCAATGGCGGCAGGGTTCCTTCTCTTCACTCCATCTTTCACGTCCATCTCAAAACTTACAAACACTGCCACAACCGCTTTTATGACTTAGTTCATCGATTTATTATTACGGCTAACGTTTCCGTTGTCATGAATTTTCAATCGAAACCTTGAGGCGGACGAGGATGTCTCTAACGCGGGGCCCGAGGAGGAGGAGGCTGCCGGCTATAGCCCAGCAGAGGTGCAGGCCGGCGACACCTTCACGGAAGAAGCCTCCTTCACCTGGGCATCGTCCCCGAGACATCCCGAATTAAATACCCGCCAATTAGATGCCCGTAAACAACACGCCCGTAAACTGCACGCCCGAAAAACAACACACCCTGAACCAGTGTGTGCCAGAGCGTGAGCCTGAACCAGTGCCCGTGCTAGAGCCTGAACCTGAGCCTGAACCAGTGCCCGTGCCAGAGCCTGAGCCTGAACCAGTGCCCGTGCTAGAGCCTGAGCCTGAACCAGTGCCCGTGCCAGAGCCTGAGCCTGAACCAGTGCCCGTGCCAGAGCCTGAGCCTGAACCAGTGCCCGTGCCAGAGCCTGAGCCTGAACCAGTGCCCGTGCCTGAGCCTGAGCCTGAACCAGTGCCCGTGCCAGAGCCTGAGCCTGGACCAGTCCCTGTGCCTGAGCCTGAGCCTGAACCAGTGCCCGTGCCAGAGCCTGAGCCTGAACCAGTGCCCGTGCCAGAGCCTGAGCCTGAACCAGTGCCCGTGCCAGAGCCTGAGCCTGAACCAGTGCCCGTGCAGAGCCTGAGCCTGGTCCAGTGCCTGTGCCAGAGCCTGAGCCTGAACCAGTGCCCGTGCCAGAGCCTGAGCCTGAACCAGTGCCCGTGCCAGAGCCTGAGCCTGAGCCAGTGCCCGTGCCAGAGCCTGAGCCTGAGCCAGTGCCAGTGCCAGAGCCTGAGCCTGAACCAGTGCCCGTGGCAGAGCCTGAGCCTGAACCAGTGCCCGTGCCAGAGCCTGAGCCTGAGCCAGTGCCCGTGCCAGAGCCTGAGCCTGAACCAGTGCCTGTGACTGAGGCTGAGCCTGAACCAGTGCCCGTGCAGAGCCTGTGCCTGAACCAGGGCCCGAGCCTGAGCCTGAGCCTGAACCAGTGCCCGTGCCAGAGCCTGGGCCTGAACCAGTGCCCGTGCCTGAGCCTGAGCCTGAACCAGTGCCCGTGCCAGAGCCTGAGACTGAACCAGTGCCCGTGCCTGAGCCTGAGCCTGAACCAGTGCCCGTGCCAGAGCCTGAGCCTGAATCAGTGCCCGTGCCTGAGCCTGAGCCTGAACCAGTGCCCGTGCCTGAGCCTGAGCCTGAACCAGTGCCCGTGCCAGAGCCTGAGCCTGAACCAGTGCCCGTGCCTGAGCCTGAGCCTGAACCAGTGCCCGTGCCTGAGCCTGAGCCTGAACCAGTGCCCGTTCCTGAGCCTGAACCTGAACCAGTGCCCGTGCCTGAGCCTCAGCCTGAACCAGTGCCCGTGCCAGAGCCTGAGCCTGAATCAGTGCCCGTGCCTGAGCCTGAGCCTGAACCAGTGCCCGTGCCTGAGCCTGAGCCTGAACCAGTGCCCGTGCCAGAGCCTGAGCCTGAACCAGTGCCCGTGCCAGAGCCTGAGCCTGAACCAGTGCCCGTGCCAGAGCCTGAGCCTGAACCAGTGCCCGTGCCTGAGCCTGAGCCTGAACCAGTGCCCGTGCCAGAGCCTGAGCCTGAGCCAGTGCCTGTGCCAGAGCCTGAGCCTGAGCCAGTGCCCGTGCCAGAGCCTGAGCCTGAACCAGTGCCCGTGCCAGAGCCTGAGCCTGAACCAGTGCCCGTGCCAGAGCCTGAGCCTGAGCCAGTGCCCGTGCCAGAGCCTGAGCCTGAACCAGTGCCCGTGCCTGAGCCTGAGCCTGAACCAGTGCCCGTGCCAGAGCCTGAGCCTGAACCAGTGCCTGAGCCTGAGCCTGAGCCTGAACCAGTGCCCGTGCCAGAGCCTGGGCCTGAACCAGTGCCCGTGCCTGAGCCTGAGCCTGAACCAGTGCCCGTGCCAGAGCCTGAGTCTGAACCAGTGCCCGTGCCTGAGCCTGAGCCTGAACCAGTGCCCGTGCCAGAGCCTGAGCCTGAATCAGTGCCCGTGCCTGAGCCTGAGCCTGAACCAGTGCCCGTGCCAGAGCCTGATACTGAATCAGTGCCCGTGCCTGAGCCTGAGCCTGAACCAGTGCCCGTGTCTGAGCCTGAGCCTGAACCAGTGCCCGTGCCAGAGCCTGAGCCTGAATCAGTGCCCGTGCCTGATCCTGAGCCTGAACCAGTGCCCGTGCGTGAGCCTGAGCCTGAACCAGTGCCCGTTCCTGAGCCTGATCCTGAACCAGTGCCCGTGCCTGAGCCTGAGCCTGAACCAGTGCCCGTGCCAGAGCCTGAGCCTGAATCAGTGCCCGTGCCTGAGCCTGAGCCTGAACCAGTGCCCGTGCCTGAGCCTGAGCCTGAACCAGTGCCCGTGCCAGAGCCTGAGCCTGAACCAGTGCCCGTGCCAGAGCCTGAGCCTGAACCAGTGCCCGTCGCAGTGCCTGAGCCTGAACCAGTGCCCGTGCCTGAGCCTGAGCCTGAACCAGTGCCCGTGCCAGAGCCTGAGCCTGAGCCAGTGCCCGAGCCTGAGCCTGAGCCAGTGCCCGTGCCAGAGCCTGAGCCTGAGCCAGTGCCCGTGCCAGAGCCTGAGCCTGAGCCAGTGCCCGTGCCTGAGCCTGAGCCTGAGCCAGTGCCCGTGCCAGAGCCTGAGCCTGAGCCAGTGCCCGTGCCAGAGCCTGAGCCTGAACCAGTGCCCGTGCCTGAGCCTGAGCCTGAACCAGTGCCCGTGCCTGAGCCTGAGCCTGAACCAGTGCCCGTGCCAGAGCCTGAGCCTGAACCAGTGCCCGTGCCAGAGCCTGAGCCTGAACCAGTGCCCGTGCCAGAGCCTGAGCCTGAACCAGTGCCCGTGCCAGAGCCTGAGCCTGAACCAGTGCCCGTGCCAGAGCCTGAGCCTGAGCCAGTGCCCGTGCCAGAGCCTGAGCCTGAACCAGTGCCCGTGCCAGAGCCTGAGCCTGAACCAGTGCATGAGCCTGAGCCTGAGCCTGAACCAGTGCCCGTGCCAGAGCCTGAGCCTGAACCAGAGCCCGTGCCTGAGCCTGAGCCTGAACCAGTGCCCGTGCCAGAGCCTGAGTCTGAACCAGTGCCCGTGCCTGAGCCTGAGCCTGAACCAGTGCCCGTGCCAGAGCCTGAGCCTGAATCAGTGCCCGTGCCTGAGCCTGAGCCTGAACCAGTGCCCGTGCCTGAGCCTGAGCCTGAACCAGTGCCCGTGTCAGAGCCTGAGCCTGAATCAGTGCCCGTGCCTGAGCCTGAGCCTGAACCAGTGCCCGTGCCTGAGCCTGAGCCTGAACCAGTGCCCGTTCCTGAGCCTGAGCCTGAACCAGTGCCCGTGCCTGAGCCTGAGCCTGAACCAGTGCCCGTGCCAGAGCCTGAGCCTGAACCAGTGCCCGTGCCAGAGCCTGAGCCTGAACCAGTGCCCGTGCCAGAGCCTGAGCCTGAATCAGTGCCCGTGCCTGAGCCTGAGCCTGAACCAGTGCCCGTGCCTGAGCCTGAGCCTGAACCAGTGCCCGTGCCAGAGCCTGAGCCTGAACCAGTGCCCGTGCCAGAGCCTGAGCCTGAACCAGTGCCCGTGCTGGAGCCTGAGCCTGAACCAGTGCCTGTGCCTGAGCCTGAGCCTGAACCAGTGCCCGTGCCAGAGCCTGAGCCTGAGCCAGTGCCCGTGCCAGAGCCTGAGCCTGAGCCAGTGCCCGTGCCAGAGCCTGAGCCTGAACCAGTGCCCGTGCCAGAGCCTGAGCCTGAACCAGTGCCCGTGCCAGAGCCTGAGCCTGAGCCAGTGCCGTGCCAGAGCCTGAGCCTGAACCAGTGCCCGTGCCTGAGCCTGAGCCTGAACCAGTGCCCGTGCCAGAGCCTGAGCCTGAGCCTGAGCCTGAACCAGTGCCTGTGCCAGAGCCTGGGCCTGAGCCGGTGCCGGTGCCTGAGCCTGAGCCTGAACCAGTACCTGCCAGAGCCTGAGTCTGAACCAGTGCCCGTGCCTGAGCCGGAGCCTGAACCAGTGCCCGTGCTAGAGCCTGAGCCTGAATCAGTGCCCGTGCCTGAGCCTGAGCCTGAACCAGTGCCCGTGCCTGAGCCTGAGCCTGAACCAGTGCCCGTGCCAGAGCCTGAGCCTTAACCAGTGCCCGTGCCTGAGCCTGAGCCTGATCCAGTGCCTGTTCCTGAGCCTGAGCCTGAACCAGTGCCCGTTCCTGAGCCTGAACCTGTTCCAGTGCCTGTGCCTGAGCCTGAGCCTGAACCAGTGCCCGTGCCAGAGCCTGAGCCTAAACCAGTGCCTGTGCCTGAGCCTGTGGCAGACCCAGTGCCGGTGCCTGAGCCTGAGCCTGAACCAGTGCCCGTGCCAGAGCCTGAGCCTGAACCAGTGCCCGTGCCAGAGCCTGAGCCTGAACCAGTGCCCGTGCCAGAGCCTGAGCCTGAACCAGTGCCCGTGCCTGAGCCTGAGCCTGAACCAGTGCCCGTGCCAGAGCCTGAGCCTGAGCCAGTGCCCGTGCCAGAGCCTGAGCCTGAGCCAGTGCCAGTGCCAGAGCCTGAGCCTAAACCAGTGCCCGTGCCAGAGCCTGAGCCTGAACCAGTGCCTGTGCCAGAGCCTGAGCCTGAGCCAGTGCCTGTGCCAGATCCTGAGCCTGAACCAGTGCCCGTGCCTGAGCCTGAGCCTGAACCAGTGCCCGTGCAAGAGCCTGAGCCTGAACCAGTGCCTGAGCCTGAGCCTGAGCCTGAACCAGTGCCCGTGCCAGAGCCTGGGCCTGAACCAGTGCCCGTGCCTGAGCCTGAGCCTGAACCAGTGCCCGTGCCAGAGCCTGAGCCTGAGCCAGTGCCTGTGCCTGAGCCTGAGCCTGAACCAGTGCCTGTGCCTGAGCCTGAGCCTGAACCAGTGCCCGTGCCAGAGCCTGAGCCTGAACCAGGGCCCGTGCCTGAGCCTGAGCCTGAACCAGTGCCCGTGCCTGAGCCTGAGCCTGAACCAGTGCCTGTGCCAGAGCCTGAGCCTGAACCAGTGCCCGTGCCAGAGCCTGAGCCTGAACCAGTGCCCGTGCCTGAGCCTGAGCCTGAACCAGTGCCCGTGCCAGAGCCTGAGCCTGAGCCAGTGCCCGTGCCAGAGCCTGAGCCTGAGCCAGTGCCAGTGCCAGAGCCTGAGCCTGAGCCAGTGCCCGTGCCAGAGCCTGAGCCTGAGCCAGTGCCTGTGCCTGAGCCTGAGCCTGAGCCAGTGCCCGTGCCAGAGCCTGAGCCTGAGCCAGTGCCCGTGCCAGAGCCTGAGCCTGAACCAGTGCCCGTGCCTGAGCCTGAGCCTGAACCAGTGCCTGTGCCTGAGCCTGAGCCTGAACCAGTGCCCGTGCCAGAGCCTGAGCCTGAACCAGTGCCCGTGCCAGAGCCTGAGCCTGAACCAGTGCCCGTGCCAGAGCCTGAGCCTGAACCAGTGCCCGTGCCAGAGCCTGAGCCTGAACCAGTGCCCGTGCCAGAGCCTGAGCCTGAGCCAGTGCCCGTGCCAGAGCCTGAGCCTGAACCAGTGCCCGTGCCAGAGCCTGAGCCTGAACCAGTGCCTGAGCCTGAGCCTGAGCCTGAACCAGTGCCCGTGCCAGAGCCTGTGCCTGAACCAGAGCCCGTGCCTGAGCCTGAGCCTGAACCAGTGCCCGTGCCAGAGCCTGAGTCTGAACCAGTGCCCGTGCCTGAGCCTGAGCCTGAACCAGTGCCCGTGCCAGAGCCTGAGCCTGAACCAGTGCCTGTGCCTGAGCCTGTGCCTGTGCCAGTGCCCGTGCCTGAGCCTGAGCCTGAACCAGTGCCCGTGCCAGAGCCTGAGCCTGAGGCAATGCCCGTGTCTTAGCCTGAGCCTGAACCAGTGCCTGTGCCTGAGCCTGAGCCTGAACCAGTGCCCGTTCCTGAGCCTGAACCTGAACCAGTGCCCGTGCCTGAGCCTGAGCCTGAACCAGTGCCCGTGCCAGAGCCTGAGCCTGAACCAGTGCCCGTGCCAGAGCCTGAGCCTGAACCAGTGCCCGTGCCAGAGCCTGAGCCTGAATCAGTGCCCGTGCCTGAGCCTGAGCCTGAACCAGTGCCCGTGCCTGAGCCTGAGCCTGAACCAGTGCCCGTGCCAGAGCCTGAGCCTGAACCAGTGCCCGTGCAGAGCCTGAGCCTGAACCAGTGGTGCCGTGCCAGAGCCTGAGCCTGAACCAGTGCCCGTGCCTGAGCCTGAGCCTGAACCAGTGCCCGTGCCAGAGCCTGAGCCTGAGCCAGTGCCCGTGCCAGAGCCTGAGCCTGAGCCAGTGCCCGTGCCAGAGCCTGAGCCTGAACCAGTGCCCGTGCCAGAGCCTGAGCCTGAACCAGTGCCCGTGCCAGAGCCTGAGCCTGAGCCAGTGCCCGTGCCAGAGCCTGAGCCTGAACCAGTGCCCGTGCCTGAGCCTGAGCCTGAACCAGTGCCCGTGCCAGAGCCTGAGCCTGAGCCTGAGCCTGAGCCTGAACCAGTGCCCGTGCCAGAGCCTGGGCCTGAACCAGTGCCCGTGCCTGAGCCTGAGCCTGAACCAGTACCTGCCAGAGCCTGAGTCTGAACCAGTGCCCGTGCCTGAGCCTGAGCCTGAACCAGTGCCCGTGCTAGAGCCTGAGCCTGAACCAGTGCCCGTGCCTGAGCCTGAGCCTGAACCAGTGCCCGTGCCTGAGCCTGAGCCTGAACCAGTGCCCGTGCCAGAGCCTGAGCCTGAATCAGTGCCCGTGCCTGAGCCTGAGCCTGAACCAGTGCCCGTGCCTGAGCCTGAGCCTGAACCAGTGCCCGTTCCTGAGCCTGAACCTGAACCAGTGCCCGTGCCTGAGCCTGAGCCTGAACCAGTGCCCGTGCCAGAGCCTGAGCCTGAATCAGTGCCCGTGCCTGAGCCTGAGGCTGAACCAGTGCCCGTGCCTGAGCCTGAGCCTGAACCAGTGCCCGTGCCAGAGCCTGAGCCTGAACCAGTGCCCGTGCCAGAGCCTGAGCCTGAACCAGTGCCCGTGCCAGAGCCTGAGCCTGAACCAGTGCCCGTGCCTGAGCCTGAGCCTGAACCAGTGCCCGTGCCAGAGCCTGAGCCTGAGCCAGTGCCCGTGCCAGAGCCTGAGCCTGAGCCAGTGCCCGTGCCAGAGCCTGAGCCTGAACCAGTGCCCGTGCCAGAGCCTGAGCCTGAACCAGTGCCCGTGCCAGAGCCTGAGCCTGAGCCAGTGCCCGTGCCAGATCCTGAGCCTGAACCAGTGCCCGTGCCAGAGCCTGAGCCTGAACCAGTGCCCGTGCCCGAGCCTGAGCCTGAACCAGTGCCCGTGCCTGAGCCTGAGCCTGAACCAGTGCCCGTGCCAGAGTCTGGGCCTGAACCAGTGCCCGTGCATGCGCCTGAGCCTGAACCAGTGCCCGTGCCAGAGACTGCGTCTGAACCAGTGCCCGTGCCTGAGCCTGAGCCTGAACCAGTGCCCGTGCCAGAGCCTGAGCCTGAAGCAGTGCCCGTGCCTGAGCCTGAGCCTGAACCAGTGCCCGTGCCTGAGCCTGAGCCTGAACCAGTGCCCGTGCCAGAGCCTGAGCCTGAATCAGTGCCCGTGCCTGAGCCTGAGCCTGAACCAGTGCCCGTGCCTGAGCCTGAGCCTGAACCAGTGCCCGTTCCTGAGCCTGAACCTGAACCAGTGCCCGTGCCTGAGCCTGAGCCTGAACCAGTGCCCGTGCCAGAGCCTGAGCCTGAAACAGTGCCCGTTCCTGAGCCTGAGCCTGAACCTGTGACCGAGCCTGTGCCGGAGCCTGAACCAGTGCCCGTGCCAGAGCCTGAGCCTGAACCAGTGCCCGTGCCAGAGCCTGAGCCTGAACCAGTGCCCGTGCCAGAGCCTGAGCCTGAACCAGTGCCCAGCCTGAGCCTGAGCCTGAACCAGTGCCCGTGCCAGAGCCTGAGCCTGAGCCAGTGCCCGTGCCAGAGCCTGAGCCTGAGCCAGTGCCCGTGCCAGAGCCTGAGCCTGAACCAGTGCCCGTGCCTGAGCCTGAGCCTGAACCAGTGCCTGTGCCAGAGCCTGAACCTGTGCCAGTGCCCGTGCCAGATCCTGAGCCTGAACCAGTGCCTGAGCCTGAGCCTGAGCCTGAACCAGTGCCCGTGCCAGAGCCTGAGCCTGAACCAGTGCCTGAGCCTGAGCCTGAGCCTGAACCAGTGCCCGTGCCAGAGCCTGGGCCTGAACCAGTGCCCGTGCCTGAGCCTGAGCCTGAACCAGTGCCCGTGCCAGAGCCTGAGTCTGAACCAGTGCCCGTGCCTGAGCCTGAGCCTGAACCAGTGCCCGTGCCAGAGCCTGAGCCTGAATCAGTGCCCGTGCCTGAGCCTGAGCCTGAACCAGTGCCCGTGCCTGAGCCTGAGCCTGAACCAGTGCCCGTGCCAGAGCCTGAGCCTGAACCAGTGCCCGTGCCTGAGCCTGAGCCTGAACCAGTGCTGTGCCTGAGCCTGAGCCTGAACCAGTGCCTGTTCCTGAGCCTGAACCTGAACCAGTGCCCGTGCCTGAGCCTGAGCCTGAATCAGTGCCCGTGCCTGAGCCTGAGCCTGAACCAGTGCCCGTGCCTGAGCCTGAGCCTGAACCAGTGCCCGTGCCAGAGCCTGAGCCTGAACCAGTGCCCGTGCCTGAGCCTGAGCCTGAACCAGTGCCCGTGCCAGAGCCTGAGCCTGAACCAGTGCCCGTGCCTGAGCCTGAGCCTGAACCAGTGCCCGTGCCTGAGCCTGAGCCCGTAATTAAAATGAAACACGTAAACGTCCGTAATTAAAACGAAACACATAAGCGTCCGTAATTAAAATGAAACACGTAAACGCCCGTAATTAAAACGAAACACATAAGCGTCCGTAATTAAAATAAAACACGTAAACGCCCGTAATTAAAACGAAACACATAAGCGTCCGTAATTAAAATGAAACACGTAAACGCCCGTAATTAAAACGAAACAGGTAAGCGCCCGTAATTAAAACGAAACACATAAGCGTCCGTAATTAAAATGAAACACGTAAACGCCCGTAATTAAAACGAAACACCTAAGCGTCCGTAATTAAAACGAAACACATAAGCGTCCGTAATTAAAATGAAACACGTAAACGCCCGTAATTAAAACGAAACACATAAGCGTCCGTAATTAAAACGAAACAGGTAAGCGCCCGTAATTAAAACGAAACACGTAAGCGCCCGTAATTAAAACGAAACACGTAAGCGCCCGTTATTAAAACGGAGCACGTAAGCGCCCGTAATTAAAACGAAGCACGTAAACGCCCGTAATTAAAACGAAACACGTAAACGCACTTGATTAAAACGAAACACGTAAACGCCCGTAACTAAAACGAAACACGTAAACGCACTTGATTAAAACGAAACACGTAAACGCCCGTAACTAAAACGAAACACGTAAACGCACTTAATTAAAACAAAACACGTTAACGCCCGTAATTAAAACGAAACACGTAAACGCCCGTAATTAAAACGAAACACGTAAACGCCCGTAATTAAAACGAAACACGTAAACGCTTTGTGCTTTTTTTTCTTCGTGTACGCGTCTGCGGAAATACTTTGGCTACATCCACCTGCTCAGCTATTTCCGATGCATTAAGAACAGTTGTATTATACCCTGTATTGCGATACTGTTCAAAGAATGCCATAGTAGTAGTCACCCCTGCCTGCAACACACCAATTGTTATGCCTGATGACTGAATAAGCTTGCTGGTCTTATTGATATGAAATAAAATGTCATACCATAAGCAAACTGCTAATAGAAATGGCCATTAGCTCAATATGTCCAAGAGTGCACCTGCTCCTGTGGCCACGCCATCTTTTTTCTCGAGAGAATATTCTCTCAGCACTGATAAGGCATTGTTAATTTCCTTCATATGATATCGGAGTGGTTTAACAGCTTCAATTCGTGACTCCCACCTGTTATCTGATGGACCTTTAACTGTAATAGGCAAACATTCTTCAAGAATAGCCCATCGAGATGTAGATGAGCTAAATATCACAAACGTTCTGTTGCAAAGGTAACGATCCCCCTCTCGGCCTTCGGGAATAATTGATGTGAGAGTCGAAAGCGCCTGAAAACACCCACGTTAGAGCACTGGGGTCCGTGTGCAGGAGCCACCAACTACACGGCCAAGTTTCTCTCACCCAAACAGCTTGGGAACCCATGAACCTCACTCCTGTGGACGGCGCGTGGAACGGTTTCAAGAACAAACTCCTAGAGGTAGAGAGAACAACTGTTCCCATGAAGACTAAGAGAAATAATGACACAAGCCTACCATGGATGACTACCCAAGTTCGACAGGCGATTAATTTAAAGAAGAGAAAATACAACTTGCAAAAGGAAAACAGCACAGACGAGGCTCGCGAACAGTACCATCAAAGCCTCAGAGCTTGCAGAACTCTTATTCTCCAGCGTAAACGCGACTATGAAAAGCAGATTGCGCGCGAAGCCAAGTCCAACCCGAAAAAGTTCTTCACGTATATAAGAACCAAAAAGAAGACAAAAAGCAATATCGGTCCCCTAAAGGATGAAAGTGACGCTTAGGTCGAAATCCTAAACAGAAACTTCGCGTCGAGAACACACAGTCCGTACCCGAGATCCCTACTCCACCGTTGGGAATCACTCCCCTAGAAATTGGCACAGTCGACGAACGGGATGTGAAAAAGTACCTAGACAAACTCGAGTCAAACAAGTCCATCGGACCCGACGACTTGTCACCCAGGCTGCTCAAGGAACTCAAGCAGCAAATCCTCAAGCCACTCACCGCCATCTACAATCTGTCACAACAACAAAACAAAGTCCCGAAAGACTGGAAACAAGCGAACGTAACACCCATCTTCAAAAAGGGAGACAAAAGTGTGGCCCTAAACTACAGACCAATCAGCTTGACCTCAGTGGCGGGAAAAATCCTCGAGAAGATCATCAGAGACAAACTCGTTAGGTTCCTTGAAGACAGCAACATCATTTCCGATGCTCAGCACGGTTTCAGGATTAAGCGTTCATGCTTAACCAATTTACTGGGCTTCTTCCAAGGTATCTATGAAAACTGGGATAATCATATCCCCAGTGATGTTATATATCTAGACTTTCAGAAAGCCTTTGACAAAGTGCCACACGAAAGACTCCTCAAGAAACTTAAGTCGGCGGGATTAGGCGGCAATCTGACAG